>NW_026638770.1:0-411 GCF_028554395.1 Pezoporus wallicus
TGGACAAAACCCCCCAAAACTACCTTGTCCTGCTTCTCCTATGGCATACTGAGTCAGAGTCCCAAAACGCACCCAAAGAACCCCCAAAGCAGGACAAAACCACCCCAAGGCCACCTTGTCCTGCTTCTCCTGTGGGATACATGGTCAGAGGCCTGAAACAGACCCAAAACAGGCCAAGTACAACCCAAATCACCCCAAAACCAGCTCCAAAACCCCCAAACCAACCCAAAACCACCTTGTCCTGCTTCTCCTATGGAACACAGGGTCAGAGCCCCAAAAAAGACACAAAACATGACAAAGATAGGACAAAACCACCCCAAAACCTCCTTGTCCTGCTTCTCCTGTGGGATACAGGGTCAGAGCCCTGAAACAGACCCAAAACAGGACAAAAACACTCCAAAAACCCCAAAA
>NW_026638771.1:0-40984 GCF_028554395.1 Pezoporus wallicus
ATTTTTTGACACTTTGGGGTTTTTTTTGAGGTTTTTTTTTTGTGTTTTTTTTTTATCTAAAAGGAGCGGAAACGGCCTCAAAAAAAGGGGAAAGAAAAGGGGGGGGGAGGGGAAAGGGGAGGGGTCATCGCAGAGGTCACCAGAGGTCAGGAAGGGGGCGTAAGGGCAAGGGTCAACCATAGGTCATGGGGGGAAGGGGGGGGGGGGCGGAAGTCGCTTAAGGTTAAAGGTCACCCCATATGGAACGGTGGGGTCATTGAAGGTCAAAGGTCACCGCAGAGGTAACGAGGGGTCTCGAAGGTCAAAGGTCACCCCATACGTCATAGTGGGGTCATTAAATGTCAAAGGTCACCACAGAGGTAATAAGGGGTCTCTAAGGTCAAAGGTCACCCCATACGTCACAACGGGGTCATTGAAGGTCAAAGGTCACCACAGAGACAACGAGGGGTCTTGAAGGTCAAAGGTCACCCCATTTGGTCACGGGGGTCCCTAAAGGTCAAAGCCCCCCCTGAAAGGCATGTGAGCGGTCATCGAAGGTCAAAGGTCACAGCAGAGGTCATGAGGGCCCTTAAAGGCCAAAGGTCAACCCATCCGTACGTGGGCTCATAAGGTCAAAGGTCACCCAATAATGGGGGCGCCAACCAAAGGTCAAAGGTCACCCAGAGATCACAAAGGTCAAAGGTCACCCCATAGATCTAGGGGGACTCTGAAGGTCAAAGGCCACCTGTCACAGACCATAAAGGTCAAAGGTTACCCCATAAGTCATGGGGGTCATTAGGCCCACACTATAGATCACGTGGGGTCGCTAAAGGTCAAAGGTCACCCACCTCAGTTCGTGGGCTCCCCAAAGGTCACCCCATAGGCAATGGGGGTTGTAAAGGTCAAGGGTCACCCTAAGGGTCATGGGGGTTCCTAAAGGTCAAAGGTCACTGTCAAGTGACCACAGTTGACCCTTCTGACCTCCCGTGACCCCATTGAGCCCCCATTGACTCCCATTGATCCCATTGACCCCCACTGATTCCCATTGACCCCCACTGACCCCCATTGACCCCCATTGACCACGGTTGACCCCAGTTAACCTCAGGTGACACCACTGACCCCCATTGACCCCCATTGACTCCCATTGACCCCCATTGACCTCCATTGACCCCATTGACCATGGTTGACCCCAGTTAACCTCAGGTGACACCACTGACCCCCATTGACTCCCATTGACCCCGGTTGACCCCCATTGACCCCTTTTGACTCCCATTGACCCCGGTTGACCCCCATTGACCCCGGTTGACTCCCATTGACCTCCATTGACCCCTTTTAACCTCAGGTGACTCCATTGACCACCATTGACCCCCAGTGACCCCCATTGACCCCCTTTGCCCCCCATTGACCCAGGTTGACTCCCATTGACCCCCATTGACCTCCATTGACCTCCATTGACCCCTGTTAACCTCAGGTGACTCCATTGACCACCATTGACCCCCATTGACTCCCATTGACCCCGCTTGACCCCCATTGACCCCCGGTTGACCCCGGTTGACCCCGGTTGACCCCAGGATGACCCCGGTTGACCCCAGGATGACCCCGGCGTCACAGGAAGTAGTCGGCCACGGGCTTCTTGGCGGGGATGCCGCGCGTCTCCTGCGGCGCCGCCTCGAAGATGATGAACTCCTTCTGCAGGTGCTCGTCCAGCTCCAAGATGGCCGCCACGTTCCCGCACCTGCCAATCACAGGGACCCACTGAGACCCATGGGGCCCCCATAGGGACCCACAGAGACCCCATAGGGACCCATAGAGACCCCAGAGAGAGACATAGGGACGCCATAGAGATCCATAGAGACACATAGAGAGTCCCAAGAGACACATAGGGACCCATAGAGACCCATAGAAACCCCATAGAGACCCAGAGAGACCCCAGAGAGACCCATACAGACTCTATAAAAACCCATAGAAACCCCATAGAAACCCCATAGAGACCCCATAGAGACCCATAGGGACCCATAGAGACCACCCATAGAGACCCCATAGGGACACATAGAGCACCCATGGGGACCCATAGAGACCCCATAGGGACCCATAGAGACCCCAGAGAGAGACATAGGGATGCCATAGATACCCATAGAGACACATAGAGACTCCCAAGAGACACATAGGGACCCATAGAGACCTCATAGAAACCCATAGGGACCCATAGAGACCCACAGAAACCCCATAGAGACCCATACAGACCCCACAGAGACCCATACAGACTCTATAAAGACCCATAGAAACCCCATAGAGACCCATAGAGACCCCACAGAGACCCACTGAGATCCACAGAGACCTCATAGGGACCCATAGAGACCCCAGAGAGACCCAGAGGGGCCCATAGAGACCCACAGAGACCCATAGGGAACCACAGAGACCCCATAGAGACCCATAGAGACCCCATAAAGAGCTATTGAGACCAACAGAGACCCCATAGAGACCCATACGGACCCATGGAGACCCCATGAAGAGCTATTGAGACCCATAGAGACCCCATAGAGACCCCCCACCCATTGAGATCCATAGACTCCATAAAGACCCTTAGAGCCCCCCAGAGCCCTTAGCGTGTCCTTAGCATGCTGCTAATGCGTCCTTAGCATGTTAGTATGTCGTTAGTATGTCCTTAGCATGTCCCTAACTATGGAACCAATGGATGTCTGTGTTATCACCCCCTTAGCGTGTCATTATCACCTCTTAGCATGTCCTTAGCATGTCCACGCATCCTTAGCTATAGAATGCTTGGATGTCTATGTTATTATCCCCCTCATCGTGTCTCTATCCCCCCTTAGCATGTCCTTAGCCTGTCGCTATCCCCCTTAGCGTGTCCTTAGCATGTCCTTAGCATGTCCATCCATTTTTAGCTATAGAATGCTTGGATATCTATGTCTTTATCCCCCCTTATCGTGTCTCTATCCCCCCTTATTGTGTCTCTATCCCCCCTTAGCATGTCACTATCCCCCCTTAGCGCGTCCTTAGCGTGTCCTTAGCATGTCCTTAGCATGTCCATCCATTTTTAGCTATAGAATCCTTGGATATCTATATCTTTCTCCCCCCTTATCGTGTCTCTATCCCCCCTTAGCATGTCCTTAGCCTGTCGCTATCCCCCTTAGCGTGTCCTTAGCATGTCCTTAGCATGTCCATCCATTTTTAGCTATAGAATGCTTGGATATCTATGTCTTTCTCCCCCCTTATCGTGTCTCTATCCCCCCTTATCGTGTCTCTATCCCCCCTTAGCATGTCTCTATCCCCCCTTAGCATGTCGCTATCCCCCTTAGCGTGTCCTTAGTGTGTCCTTAGCATGTCCTTAGCATGTCCATCCATTTTTAGCTATAGAATGCTTGGATATCTATGTCTTTATCCCCCCTTATCGTGTCTCTATCCCCCCTTATTGTGTCTCTATCCCCCCTTAGCATGTCGCTATCCCCCTTAGCGCGTCCTTAGCGTGTCCTTAGCATGTCCTTAGCATGTCCTTAGCATGTCCATCCATTTTTAGCTATAGAATGCTTGGATATCTATGTCTTTATCCCCCCTTATCGTGTCTCTATCCCCCCTTAGCATGTCCTTAGCCTGTCGCTATCCCCCTTAGCGTGTCCTTAGTGTGTCCTTAGCATGTCCTTAGCATGTCCATCCATTTTTAGCTATAGAATGCTTGGATATCTACGTCTTTCTCCCCCCTTATCGTGTCTCTATCCCCCCTTAGCATGTCGCTATCCCCCCTTAGCGCGTCCTTAGCGTGTCCTTGGCGTGTCCTTGGCGTGTCCTCGACGCGCCGCACCTGTAGCAGTAGTTGGGGGCGGACCAGACGGTGAGCACGGTCTCGCTGAAGTGCCACTTGTAGCCCTCCATGACGAGCTGGTGAGCGCGGCCGATCATGGCGATGGCGTTGGCGGCGTTGAACTGCGCCACCACGTCGCTGCCAAAGAGGTACCCGGCCCCCCGAGGGGACACCCCCCAACCGGTGGTGTCTGCAATGGGGCGGGGGGTTAGGGGGGATGGGGGGGTATAGGGGGTATGGGGGAGAATGGGGGCAATGGGGGTATGGGGGTATGGGGGTGATGGGGAGTATAGGGGGTAAGGGGGGTATGGGGGGTATAGGGGTGATGGGGGTATGGGGGTGATGGGGGTATGGGGGTGATGGGGGGTATGGGGGTATAGGGGTTATGGGGGTATAGGGGTATGGGGGGTATGGGGGGTATAGGGGTATGGGGGGTATAGGGGGTATAGGGGTTATGGGGGTATAGGGGTATGGGGGGTATAGGGGATATGGGGGGTGTGGGGTGATGGGGGGTATGGGGGATATGGGGGGATGGAGTGAAGATGGGGTTATGGGGTATGAACGATGGGGTTATGGACTACGTGGTTAATGGGCTATGGGGTTAATGAGGCTGTGGGGTTAATGGGCTATGGGGCTATGGGGTTAATGGGGCTGTAGGGTTAATGGGCTACGGGGCTATGGGGTTAATGTGGCTGTGGGGTTAATGGGGCTGTAGGGTTAATGGGCTACGGGGCTATGGGGTTAATGGGGCTGTGGGGTTAATGGGCTATGGGGCCATGGGGTTAATGGGCTATGGGGCATGAGGCTATGGGGCTATGAGCTATGGGGCTATGGGGTTAATGGGATATGGGGTTAATGGGGCTATGGGGTTAATTGGCTATGGGGCTATGGGGTTAATGGGCTATTAACACGCCCCAACACACTCTAACACATCCCAACATGCCCCAACATGCCCTAACATGCACCAACACACTCTAACATGCTCCAACACGCTCTAACGCGCATTAACACGCTCTAACATGCTCTAACACGCCCTAACACATGCCAACATGCCCCAACACGCTCTAACACATCCCAACATACTTTAACACACCCTAACACGCTCCAACACGCTCTAACACACGCCAACACGCCCCAACATGCCCAACGCGCTCTAACACGCCCCAACATACTCTAACACGCCTCAACACGCTCTAACACATGCCAACATGCCCCAACACGCTCTAACACATCCCAACATAATTCAACACACCCTAACACGCTCCAACACGCTCTAACATGCCCCAACATGCTCTAAGACACCCCAACACACTCCAACACGCTCCAAAACGCCCCAAAACACTCTAACACGCCCCAACACGCTCTAACACGCTCCAACACGCCCCAACACGCGTGTGGGGCCTCACCCTCGGGGTCGGACCACAGGAGGTCGCACATGGGGCCGTCGTGGGGCACCTCCTGCTTGCGGTCAATGGTGCGGATCTGGTCCAGGGTCTGGATGGAGGGCGAGAGCCCCCCGTGGACACAGAAGATCTGGGGGGGGGACACGGAACATACGTGTGCTTAGCGTGGGCTTAGCGTGGGCTTAGCATGTTCGTGCGCTCAGCGTGTTCTTAGCACGTTTGAGCGCTTAGCGCATTCTTAGCATGCTTGTGCGCTTAGCATGTTTGCGCCCTTAGCATGTTCTTAGCGAGTTCACCGCATGTTTCTTAGTGTGTTCTTAGCATGTTTGTGCCCTTAGCGTGGTCTTAGTGTGTTCTTAGCACGTTTGTGCGCTTGGCGTGTTCTATGCATGTTTGTGCCCTTAGCGTGTCCTTAGCACGTTTGTGCGCTTAGCGTGTTCTTAGCATGCTTGTGCGCTTAGCTTGCAATTAGCATGTTTGTGTGCTTAGCGCATATAGCATGCTTGTGTGTTTAGCATGTTCTTAGCATTTTTGTGGTCTTAGCGTGTGCTTGCATGTTCTTAGCATGTTTGTGCGCTTAGCAGGTGCTTGCATGTTTGTGCGCTTAGCATGTGTTTAGCAGGTTCTTAGCATGTATGTGCGCTTAGCATGTTCTTAGCATGTTTGAGTGCTTAGTGCATGCTTAGCATGTTCTTAGCATGTTTGTGTGCTTAGCATGTTCCTAGAATGCTTGTGCGCTTAGTGTGTGCTTAGCATGTTCTTCGCATGTTTGTGCGCTTAGCATGTTCTTAGCACGTTTGTGCGCTTAGCATGTGCTTAGCATGTTCTTAGCACATTTGTGCGCTTAGCGTGCTCTTAGCAAGTTTGTGCACTTAGCATGTGCTTAGCACGTTTGCGCGCTTAGCATGTTCTTAGCATGTTCTTAGCACGTTTCTGCGCTTAGCATGTGCTTAGCATGTTTGTGCCCTTAGCGTGCTCTTAACGTGCTCTTGGCATGTTCATAGCACATTTGTGCCCTTAGCATGCTCTTAACGTGCTCTTAGCATGTTTGTGCCCTTAGCATGCTCTTAGCGTGTTCTTGACATGTTCTTAGCATGTTTGTGCCCTTAGCGTGCTCTTAGCGTGTTCTTGGCATGTTCACAGCACATTTGTGCCCTTAGCATCCTCTTAACGTTCTCTTGGCGTGTTCTTAGCATGTTTGTGCCCTTAGCATGCTCTTAGCGTGTTCTTGACATGTTCTTAGCATGTTTGTGCCCTTAGCATGCTCTTAGCGTGTTCTTGGCATGTTCATAGCATGTTTGTGCCCTTAGCATGCTCTTAGCGTGTTCATAGCACGTTTGTGCCCTTAGCATGCTCTTAACGTGCTCTTAGCATGTTTGTGCCCTTAGCATGCTCTTAACGTGCTCTTAGCGTGTTCTTAGCATGTTTGTGCCCTTAGCATGCTCTTAGCGTGTTCTTGACATGTTCTTAGCACGTTTGTGCCCTTAGCATGCTCTTAGCGTGCTCTTAGCGTGTTCTTAGCACGTCTGTGCCCCCAGCGTGCCGTCACCGCGCCGTTAGCCCACCTTGCCGTCGATGATGGCCGAGAGGCTGAGGTAGTCGAAGATCTCGGTGCAGTAGCGCCACACGGTGACGGAGCCGTACTTGCGCAGGCACTCGTCGTAGAAGCCGTAGACCTGCGTGATCTGACGGCTCTCGTGGTTGCCCCGGATCAGCGTGATCCGGTCCGGGTAGCGCACCTGGGGGGCGGAGGGGGGGGGGGGTCAGTGGGTCCCCACAGACCCACATGGAGCCTCCTACAATGGGTTCCTATGGGGCCTACAAGGGGGTGTCAATGGGTTCCAATGGACCCACATGGAGCCTCCTACAATGGGTTCCTATGGACCCATATGGGGCCTACAAGGGGGTGCCAATGGGTTCCTATGGACCCATATGGGGCCTACAAGGGGGTGCCAATGGGTTCCTATGGACCCATATGGGGCCTACAAAGGGGGTGCCAATGGGTCCTGATGGACCCACATGGAGCCTCCTACAATGGGTTCCTATGGGGCCTACAAAGGGGGTGTCAATGGGTTCCTATGGACCCACATGGAGCCTCCTACAATGGGTTCCTATGGGGCCTACAAAGGGGGTGTCAATGGGTTCCTATGGACCCACATGGGGCCTACAAAGGGGGTGTCAATGGGTTCCTATGGACCCATATGGGGCCTACAAGGGGGTGTCAATGGGTTCCTATGGACCCACATGGAGCCTCCTACAATGGGTTCCTATGGGGCCTACAAAGGGGGTGTCAATGGGTCCCCACGGACCCACATGGAGCCTCCTACAATGGGTTCCTATGGGGCCTACAAAGGGGGTGTCAATGGGTTCCTATGGACCCACATGGGGCCTACAAAGGGGGTGTCAATGGGTTCCTATGGACCCATATGGGGCCTACAAGGGGGTGTCAATGGGTCCTGATGGACCCACATGGAGCCTCCTAAAATGGGTTCCTATGGACCCACATGGAGCCTCCTACAATGGGTTCCTATGGGGCCTACAAGGGGGTGTCAATGGGTTCCTATGGACCCACATGGGGCCTACAAAGGGGGTGTCAATGGGTCCCCACGGACCCACATGGAGCCTCCTACAATGGGTTCCTATGGGGCCTACAAAGGGGGTGTCAATGGGTTCCTATGGACCCATATGGGGCCTACAAGGGGGTGTCAATGGGTTCCTATGGACCCATATGGGGCCTACAAGGGGGTGTCAATGGGTTCCTATGGACCCACATGGGGCCTACAAGGGGGTGTCAATGGGTTCCTATGGACCCACATGGGGCCTCCAAGGGGGTGTCAATGGGTCCTGATGGACCCACATGGAGCCTCCTACAATGGGTTCCTATGGGGCCTACAAAGGGGGTGTCAATGGGTTCCTATGGACCCACATGGAGCCTCCTACAATGGGTTCCTATGGAGCCTCCAAGGGGGTGTCAATGGGTTCCTATGGACCCACACGGAGCCTCCTAGGGGGCACCAATGGGTTCCTATGGACCCACATGGGGCCTACAAGGGGGCACCAATGGGTTCCTATGGACCCACATGGAGCCTCCTACAATGGGTTCCTATGGACCCACATGGAGCCTCCTACAATGGGTTCCTATGGACCCACATGGGGCCTACAAAGGGGGTGTCAATGGGTTCCTATGGACCCATATGGGGCCTACAAGGGGGTGTCAATGGGTTCCTATGGACCCACATGGAGCCTCCTACAATGGGTTCCTATGGACCCACATGGGGCCTACAAGGGGGCACCAATGGGTTCCTATGGACCCACATGGAGCCTCCTACAATGGGTTCCTATGGGGCCTACAAAGGGGGTGTCAATGGGTCCCCACGGACCCACATGGAGCCTCCTACAATGGGTTCCTATGGGGCCTACAAAGGGGGTGCCAATGGGTTCCTATGGACCCACATGGAGCCTCCAAGGGGGTGTCAATGGGTTCCTATGGACCCATATGGGGCCTACAAGGGGGTGTCAATGGGTTCCTATGGACACCCCAAGGAGCCTCCCAGGCAGTAGGGGGCACCAACACATGCCACACATTGGGCTCTGCCCCACACATGGGGGTCCTGCCCCACACATTGGGTCCTGCCCTATATATTGGGGTCTGATCCACACACTGAGGTCCACCCTACACAAGGGGGTCCTGCTCCACACATTGGGATCCACCCCACACTCTGGGTCCTGCCCCACACACTGAGGTCCTGCCCCACACATTGGGATCCACCCCACACTCTGGGTCCTGCCCCACACATTGAGGTCCTGCCCCATATATTGGGGTCTGCCCCACACACGTGGGTCCTGCCCCACACACGTGGGTCCTGCCCCACACATGGGGGTCCTGCCCCATATATGCGGGTCCACCCCACACATTGAGGTCCTGCCCCACACACATGGGTCCTGCCCCACACATTGGGATCCACCCCACACATTGGGATCCACCCCACACATTGGGACCCACCCCACACACTGGGTCCTGCCCCACACATTGAGGTCCCACCCCACACATTAGGATCCACCCCACACACTGGGTCCTGCCCCACACATTGAGGTCCTGCCCCATATATTGGGGTCTGCCCCACACACGTGGGTCCTGCCCCACACACGTGGGTCCTGCCCCACACATGGGGGTCCTGCCCCATATATGCGGGTCCACCCCACACATTGAGGTCCTGCCCCACACACATGGGTCCTGCCCCACACATTGGGATCCACCCCACACATTGGGATCCACCCCACACATTGGGACCCACCCCACACACTGGGTCCTGCCCCACACATTGAGGTCCTGCCCCATATATTGGGGTCTGCCCCACACACGTGGGTCCTGCCCCACACACGTGGGTCCTGCCCCACACATGGGGGTCCTGCCCCATATATGCGGGTCCACCCCACACATTGAGGTCCTGCCCCACACACATGGGTCCTGCCCCACACATTGGGATCCACCCCACACATTGGGATCCACCCCACACATTGGGACCCACCCCACACACTGGGTCCTGCCCCACACATTGAGGTCCTGCCCCATATATTGGGGTCTGCCCCACACACGTGGGTCCTGCCCCACACACGTGGGTCCTGCCCCACACATGGGGGTCCTGCCCCATATATGCGGGTCCACCCCACACATTGAGGTCCTGCCCCACACACATGGGTCCTGCCCCACACATTGGGATCCACCCCACACATTGGGATCCACCCCACACATTGGGACCCACCCCACACACTGGGTCCTGCCCCACACATTGAGGTCCTGCCCCATATATTGGGGTCTGCCCCACACACGTGGGTCCTGCCCCACACATGGGGGTCTGCCCCACACATGGGGGTCCCCCCGCCCCACCTTGAGCGCCAGCAGCAGCAGGAAGGTCTCGACGCTGTAGAAGCCCCGGTCCACGAAGTCCCCCATGAACAAGTAATTGGTCTCGGGGACGTCCCCCCCGACCTGTGGGGCACAAAGGGGGCACTTATGGGGCACAGGGGGGCACTTATGGGGCAGGAGAGGGGCACTTATGGGGTAGGAGAGTGGCACTTATGGGGCACAAAGGGGGCACTTATGGGGCAGGAGAGGGGCACTTATGGGGCAGGAGGGGGGCACTTATGGGCCAGGAGGGGGGCACTTATGGGCCAGGAGGGGGGCACTTATGGGGCAGGAGGGGGGCACTTATGGGGTAGGAGGGTGGCACTTATGGGGCAGGAGAGGGGCACTTATGGGGTAGGAGAGTGGCACTTATGGGGCAGGAGAGGGGCACTTATGGGGTAGGAGAGTGACACTTATGGGGCAGGAGGGGGCACTTATGGGGCAGGAAGGGAGCACTCATGGGGCAGAAGGGGGAGACTTATGGGGCAGGAGGGGGCACTTATGGGGCAGGAGGGGGCACTTATGGGGCAGGAGGGGGCACTTATGGGGCACAGGGGGCACTTATGGGGTAGGAGGGTGGCACTTATGGGGCAGGAGAGTGGCACTTATGGGGCAGGAGGGGGGCACTTATGGGGCAGGAGGGGGCACTTATGGGGCAGGAAGGGAGCACTCATGGGGAAGAAGGGGGAGACTTATGGGGCAGGAGGGGGGCCCTTATGGGGCAGGAGGGGGCACTTATGGGGCAGGAGGGGGCACTTATGGGGCACAGGGGGCACTTATGGGGTAGGAGGGTGGCACTTATGGGGCAGGAGAGGGGCACTTATGGGGCAGGAGAGGGGCACTTATGGGGCAGGAGAGGGGCACTTATTGGGAAGGAAGGGAGCACTCATGGGGTAGGAGAGTGGCACTTATGGGGCAGGAGGGGGCACTTATGGGGCAGGAGGGGGGCACTTATGGGGCACGGGGGGCACTTACGGGGCAGGAGGGGGGCCCTTATGAGGCAGAAGGGGAGCACTTATGGGGCAGGAAGGGAGCACTCATGGGGCAGAAGGGGGAGACTTATGGGGCAGGAGGGGGGCACTTATGGGGCAGGAGGGGGGCACTTATGGGGCAGGAGGGGGCACTTATGGGGCAGGAAGGGAGCACTCATCATGGGGCAGGAGGGGGGCACTTATGGGGCAGGAGGGGGGCACTTATGGGGCAGGAGGGGGCACTTATGGGGCAGAAGGGGGGCACTTAGCAGGCACAGGGGGGCACTTATGGGGCAGGAAGGGAGCACTCATTGGTCAGAACGGGAAGACTTATGGGGCAGGAGGAGGGCACTTATGGGGCAGGAGGGGGGCACTTAAGGGGCAGAAGGGGGCACTTATGGGGTAGGAGAGGGGTACTTAGCAGGCACAGGGGGGCACTTATGGGGTAGGAGGGTGGCACTTATGGGGCAGGAGAGGGGCACTTATGGGGCAGGAGAGGGGCACTTATGGGGCAAAAGGGGGCACTCATGGGGCAGGAGAGGGGCACTTATGGGGCAGGAGGGGGCACTTATGGGGCAAAAGGGGGCACTCATGGGGCAGGTAGGGGCAATAAGGGGACATGAAGAAGCAGTTGGGGGGCACTTATGGGGCAGGTGGAGGCACTTATGGGTCACAGGGGGGCACTCATGGGGCGGTTGGGGGGCAACAAGGGGATATGAAGAAGCAGTTGGGGGGCACTTATGGGGCAGGCAGGGGGCACTTATGGGGCAGGTGGGGAGCAATAAAAAGACGTTAAAAAGTGGTTGGGGGGCAATAAGGGGGTCCAGAAGCACTCGAGGGGCACTTGGGGGTCTGGGGGGGGCACTTGGGGGTCTGGGGGGGGCACTTGGGGGTCGGGGGGGGCACTTGTGGGGCAGCTCACCCTGAAGAGCTCCTTGAGGTCATAGAACTGCCCATGGATGTCGCCACAGACCTGGGGGGGGGAATGGGGGTCAGAGCCCCACAGCCCCATAGCGCCCTATATCCACCCCACAGCCCCTTATATCCACCCCATAGCCCCCTATATCCACCCCATAGCGCCCTATATCCACCCCATAGCCCCTTATATCCACCCCATAGCCCCCTATATCCGCCCCATAGACCCTTATATCCACCCCATAGCCCCCTATATCCACCCCATAGGCCCCTATATCCACCCCATAGCCCCCTATATCCACCCCATAGCCCCCTATATCCACCCCATAGCCCCCTATATCCACCCCACAGCCCCTTATATCCACCCCATAGACCCCTATATCTACCCCATAGCCCCCTATATCTACCCCACAGCCCCTTATATCCACCCCATAGACCCCTATATCCACCCCATAGCCCCCTATATCCACCCCATAGCCCCTTATATCCACCCCATAGCCCCCTATATCCGCCCCATAGCCCCGTATATCCACCCCATAGCCCCCTATATCCACCCCATAGCCCCCTATATCCACCCCATAGCCCCCTATATCCGCCCCATAGCCCCCGATATCCGCCCCATAGCCCCCTATATCCGCCCCATAGCCCCTTATATCCGCCCCATAGCCCCCTATATCCGCCCCATAGCCCCTTATATCCGCCCCATAGCCCGCTATATCCGCCCCATAGCCCCCTATATCCGCCCCATAGCCCCCTATATCCGCCCCATAGCCCCCTATATCCGCCCCATAGGCCCCTATATCCGCCCCATAGCGCCCTATATCCGCCCCATAGCCCCCTATATCCACCCCATAGCCCCCTATATCCCCCCCATAGCCCCCTATATCCGCCCCATAGGCCCCTATATCCGCCCCATAGCCCCCTATATCCGCCCCATAGCCCCCTATATCCGCCCCATAGCCCCCTATATCCGCCCCATCGCCCCCTATATCCGCCCCATAGCCCCCTATATCCGCCCCATAGCCCCCTATATCCGCCCCATAGCCCCCTATATCCGCCCCATAGCCCCGTATATCCACCCCATAGCCCCCTATATCCACCCCATAGCCCCCTATATCCACCCCATAGCCCCCTATATCCACCCCATAGCCCCCTATATCCACCCCATAGCCCCTTATATCCGCCCCATAGCCCCCTATATCCGCCCCATAGCCCCTTATATCCCCCCATAGCCCCCTATATCCACCCCATAGCCCCCTATATCCGCCCCATAGCCCCCTATATCCGCCCCAGAGCCCCCTATATCCGCCCCATAGCCCCCTATATCCGCCCCATAGCCCCCTATATCCGCCCCATAGCCCCCTATATCCGCCCCATAGCCCCCTATATCCACCCCATAGCCCCCTATATCTACCCCACAGCCCCCTATATCCGCCCCACAGCCCCCTATATCCGCCCCATAGCCCCCTATATCCGCCCCATAGCCCCCTATATCCGCCCCATAGCTGCCCCATAGCCCTCACCGTGACGGGGGAGTCCACCCTCTGCACGTTGCTCTCCTCGACCAGGATCTCCCTGCAGGCAATGGGGGGTGTTAATTACCCCATAGGGATGTTAATTACCCCATAGATATGTTAATTACCCCATAGGGGTGCTAATTGCCCCATAGGAGTGTTAATTACCCCATAGGGTGTTAATTACCCCATAGGGATGTTAATTGCCCCATAGGGATGTTAATTGCCCCATAGGGGTGCTAATTGCCCCATAGGAGTGTTAATTACCCCATAGGGTGTTAATTAACCCATAGGGTGCTAATTGCCCCATGGGGTGTTAATTGCCCCATAGGGGTGTTAATTACCCCATAGGGATGTTAATTGCCCCATAGGGGTGTTAATTACCCCATAGGGTGCTAATTGCCCCATAGGGGTGTTAATTGCCCCATAGGGAATTTAATTGCACCATAGGGGTGTTAATTGCCCCATAGGGTGCTAATTACCCCATAGGGTGCTAATTGCCCCATAGGGTGCTAATTACCCCATAGGGATGTTAATTGCCCCATAGGGGTGTTAATTAACCCATAGGGTGCTAATTGCCCCATAGGGTGTTAATTGCCCCATAGGGATGTTAATTACCCCATAGGGATGTTAATTACCCCATAGGGTGCTAATTGCCCCATAGGGTGCTAATTGCCCCATAGGGCTGTTAATTGCCCCATAGATATGTTAATTACCCTATAGGGGGTGTTAATTGAGGTGGTGTATGCTAATGAAGCCATGTATGCTAATGAGGAAGTGTATGCTAATGAGGGAATGCTGATGACGGGATGCTAATGATGCGGTGTGTGCTAAAGAGGCAGTGTATGCTAACGATATGATGCATGCTAATGAGGTAGTGCATGCTAATGAGGCTAAGCATGCTACTGATGTGGTGTATGCTAATGCAGCGGGGTATGCTAATGAGGGGGCAGATGCTAATGAGGTTGATATGCGAATGATGTGTACGCTGATGATGTTACGCTAAGGAAGCTGTGTATGCTAATTAGGCTATGCTAATTAGTCAACATATACAAATGAGGCAGTGTATGCTAATGAGGAGGTACATTCTAATGAGGCTACGCTGATGATGTGGTGTATGCTAATGAGCTGGCTACGCTAATGACATCTATACGCTAATGGGGCAGTCTATGCTATTGAGGGCATGCAAATGGTATTCTAATGAGGCTGCGTATGCTAATGAGGTCGTGTATGCTAATGAGACAGTGCACGCTAATGAAGCTGTGTCCGCCAATGAGGCTGATATGCTAACGAGGTAGGGCACGCAAATGAGGTGGCGTACGCTACGTTATGCTAATGAAGCCGTGTATGCTAATGAGGCTATGCTAATTAGGCAACATATACTAATTAGGCAGTGTATGCTAACAAGGAGGTGCATTGCAATAAGTCTACGCTGATGACGTAGTGTACGCTAATGACATTCATATGCTAATGAGACAGCGTATGCTAATGAGAGTATGCAGATGAGATTATTCAAACGAGGCTGGATATGCTAATGATGCAGTGTATGCTAATGAGTGCACACTAATGAAGCTGTGTCCAGTAATGAGGCTGATATGCTAACGAGGTAGGGCACGCAAATGAGGTGGCGTACGCTACGTTATGCTAATGAGGCGGTGTATGCTAATGAGGCTATGCTAATTAGGCAACATATAATGAGGCAGTGTACGCTGATGCAAATGAGGGGGCGCACGCTAACGCTAAAGAAGCGAACGAGGGTATGCCTGCAAGGTTTCTATGCCAATTAAAAGGGTTGTATGCAAATGAGGGTGGGTGTATGCAAATGAGGGGTATGCAAATGACCTGGCCTTGGCGCACAGGGCCTTGACCTCGCTCTCCTTGATGAGCTCGCAGCGCCGCAGCTGCTCGATCTGACGGTCCAGGTCGCTGAGCTCCCCCATGCCTGCGGGGTAATTTGCATATGTTAATGAGGGGTTAATTTGAATACATGCTAATGAGCACCCCCGGGGGGGGGGGGGGGGGGGCGTCATTTGGATACGGTAATTAATGTGTGTGCATCATTGACGGACAGACAGTAGCTAACGCTCATTGAGGCTGGCTAATGAATGCTTATTAATAAAGTCATTAACACAGGCTAATGAATGCTCATTAATAAAGTCATTAACATAAACTAATTAACGATCACTAATAAAGTCATTAACGCAGGCTAATTAACACTCATTAATAAAGTCATTAACACAGGCTAATTAATAAAGTCATTAACACAGGCTAATTAACGCTCATTAAAATCATTAACACAGGCTAATTAACGTTCATTAATAAAGTCATTAACACAGGCTAATTATCGTTCATTAATAAAGTCATTAACACAGGCTAATGCTCATTAATAAAGTCATTAACACAGGCTAATTAATGCTCATTAATGAAGACATTAACACAGGCAAATTAACGCTCATTAAAGACATTAACGCTCATTAAGACGCTAATTAACGTTCATTAATAAAGACAGTAACACTTACTAATTAATAGTCATTAACAAACTCATTGCTCATTAAGACACAAATTAACGCTCATTAATATTCAATAATACTCATTAAAGCACGCTAATTAACGCTCATTAATGAACTCATTAATGCTGATTAACACACATGAATAAACTCATTAACGCTCATTAACATTAACCCACACTAAATAAAGCTCATTAATAAACTCAACGCTAATTAACGCACATTAATAAAGTCATTAACGCTCATTGACGCACGCTAATTAACTCTCACTAATAGTCATTAACGCTCATTGACACACACTAACGCTCATTAATAAAGTCATTAACGCTCATTAAGGCTCATTAACACACACTAATTAACGCTCATTAATAAAGTCAATACTCATTAACGCAAGCTAATTAACGCTCATTAATAGTCATTAACGCTCGCTAACACGCTAATAAACACGAATAGTTATTAACGCTCATTAACACACGCTACTTATTGCTCATTAATAGACATTAATGCTCATCAACAAGCTAATTAATGCTCATTAATAAAGTCATTAACGCTCATTAACACATGCTAATGAACACTAATTAATGCGTATTAACCCATTAACACACGCTAATTAATAAACTCATTAACGCCCATTAAGATTCATTAATACATGCTAATTAACTCTCATTAAAACACACTAATTAAAATTAATTAACATAAACACACACCAATTAATGCTCATTAACATCATTAATTAAAACTCATTAACACACGCTAATTAATGCTCATTAATGAAGATTCATTAACAGTGGCTACTTAACGCCCATTAACATTCACACAGGCTAATTAAGGCTCATTAATGCTAATTAACATAATTAATTACCACTCATTAATCAACACTCATTACCACATGAATTAACACTCATTAATTACCACTCATCAACACCCATTATCAAGCTTAATAACACTCATTAAAATTCATTAACAAGCTTAATAAACTCATTCTCACTCATTAGCATGCTAATTAACAGTAATTAATTAAAACTCATTAACACGCACTAATTAACGCTCATTAATTGAGCCCTTCAATTGGCCCTTATTAACAGTCGTGAATGAACTCATTAATAAACTCATAAACCCCCATAGTCGCCCCATAGAACCCCCATAGCACCCCACAGCACCCCCATAGACCCCCATAGCGCCCCATAGCCCCCCATAGACCACCCACAGACCAACCATAGACTCCCTATAGACCCCCATAGCATCCCGACCCCCCACAGACCACCCATAGCCCCCCCATAGACCCCCATAGCCACCCCATAGAACCCCCATAGCACCCCTACAGCACCCCTATAGACGCCCCATAGCCCCCCATAGACCCTCATAGCCCCCCATAGACCCTCCATAGAACCCCATAGCGCCCCATAGACCCCACAGACCCCCATATCCCCTCGTAGACCCCCCATATCCAACCATAGCCCCCCATAGAGCCCCACAGACCCCCCACAGACCCCCACAGCCACCCCATAGAACGCCCATAGCCCCATAGACCAACACAGACACCCATAGACCCCATAGTCCCATAGACCCCCATAGCACCCCATAGAACCCCCATAGCCCCCCATAGCACCCCATAGACCCACACAGACCCCACACAGACCCCCACATCCCCCCATAGAACCCCATAGACCCCCCATAGAACCCCCATAGCCCCACAGACCCCCATAGCCCCCCACAGACCCCCACAGCACCCCATAGCCCCCCCACATCCCCCCCATAGACACCCATAGCCACCCCATAGACCCCCATAGCCACTCCACAGAACCCCCATAGCCCCATAGACTCCCAAAGCCACCCCATATCCCCCCATAGACCCCCATAGCCACCCCATAGACCCCCCAAACCCCATATCCCCCCATACCCCCCCTTAGACCCCCACAGACACCCATAGACCCCCATAGCACCCCATAGACCTCCCTAGAACCCCCTAGACCCCACACAGACCCCCATATCCCCCCCATATCCCCCCATAGACCCCCCACAGAACCCCCACAGACACCCCATAGACCCCCCATAGCCCCATAGACACCCCATAGAACCCCCATAGACACCCCATAGACCCCTCATAGCCCCATAGACACCCCATAGACCCCCATAGACCCCCATATCTCCCCATAGACCCCCCCATAGAACCCCCATAAATCCCTATAGCACCATAGACCCCATAGACCCCCCATATCTCCCCATAGACCACCACAGTCACCCCATAGACCCCCCATAGCCCCATAGACACCCCATAGACCCCCCATATCTCCCCATAGACCCCACAGACCCCCCATATCTCCCCATAGACCACCATAGTCACCCCATAGACCCCCCATAGCCCCATAGACACCCCATATACCCCCATATCCCCCCATAGACCCCCCCATAGCCACCCCATAGCCCCATAGACACCCCATAGACCCCCATAGACCCCTATAGACACCCTATATCCTCCCCATAGACACCCCATAGGCCCCCATAGACCCCCATATCTCCCCATAGACCACCATAGTCACCCCATAGACCCCCCATAGCCCCACAGACACCCCATAGAACCCCGACACCCCATAGACCCCCCATATCTCCCCATAGACCCCCCATATCTCCCCATAGACCACCATAGTCACCCGAAAGACCCCCCATAGCCCCACAGACACCCCATAGACACCCCATAGACCCCCATATCCCCCCACAGACCCCCCCATAGCCCCACAGACACCCCATAGAACCCCGACACCCCATAGACCCCCCATATCTCCCCATGGACCCCCCATATCTCCCCATAGACCACCATAGTCACCCCATAGACGCCCCATATCCCCACAGACACCCCATAGACACCCCATAGACCCCCATATCCCCCATAGACCCCCCCATAGCCACCCCATAGCCCCATAGACACCCCATAGACCCCCCATAGCCCCATAGACACCCCATACATACCCCATACATACCCCATAGACCCCCCCATAGCCACCCCATAGACACCCCATAGCCACCCCATACATACCCCATAGATACCCCATAGACCCCCCCATAGCCACCCCATAGCCCCCCCATAGCCCCCTATAGACACCCCATAGACCCCCCATACCCCCCCATAGACCCCCATAGACCCCCATAGACCCCCCATAGCCCCATAGACCCCATAGGGCCCCACCGGCAGCGACCTCCGGCGCCGCGGCCGCCGCGCGTCACTTCCGGGCCGGCCCCTGCCGGAAGCGGAAGTGAGTGATGGCCCGGCGGCAGGAAGTGACGTCAGGCAGGAGGCGGGGCCAGCAGCTAGAGCGGGCGCACTCATTGGCTCTCTATGGGCCCCATTGATCGCGATGGGTCCCATGGATCGCTATGCGTCCCATTGATCTCTATGGGTCCCATTGATCTCTATGGGTCCCATGGATCTCTATGGGTCCCATTGATCTCTATGGGTCCCATTGATCTCTATGGGTCCCATGGATCTCTATGGGTCCCAGGGATCGCTATGGGTCCCATTGATCTCTATGGGTCCCATGGATCGCTATGGGTCCCATGGATCGCTATGGGTCCCAGGGATCGCTATGGGTCCCATGGATCTCTATGGGTCCCAGGGATCGCTATGGGTCCCATTGATCGCTATGGGTCCCATGGATCGCTATGGGTCCCATGGATCGCTATGGGTCCCATTGATCTCTATGGGTCCCATTGAACTCTATGGGTCCCATTGATCCCTATGGGTCCCATTGATCGCTATGGGTCCCATTGATCCCCTATGGGTCCCATTGCACCCCTATGGTTCCCATTGTCCCTTATGGATCCCCATTGATCGCTATGGGTCCCATTGCCCCCTATGGGTCCCAATGTCCCCCCTATGGGTCCCATTGATCCCTATGGGGCCCAATGCCCACTATGGGTCCCAATGTGCCCCCTATGGGTCCCATTGCACCCCTATGGGTCCCACTGCCCCCTATGGGCCCCATTGCACCACTATGGGTCCCATTGCCCCTATAGGTCCCGTTGTCCCCTATGGGTCCTAATGCAGGCCCTATGGGTCCAATTCCACTCTCTATGGGTCCCAATGTCCCCCTATGGGACCCAATGCACCCCTTATAGGTCCCGAGGCACCCCACGGGTCCCAATGTCCCCCCTATAGGTCCCAATGGACACCTATGGGTCCCACTGCACCCCCTATGGGTCCCAACACAGCCCCTATGGGTCCCAATGTCCCCCCTATAGGTCCCAATACACCCTTATGGGTCCCAATGCACCCCCTATAGCTAGCATTGCCCCCCTAAGGGTCCCATTGCACCCTATGGGTCCCATTGCTCCCCTATGGGTCCCACTGCACCCCCTATGGTTCCCGTTGTCCCTTATGGGTCCCATTGCACCCCCTATGGGTCCCACTGCACCCCTATGGTTCCCATTATCCCCTATGGGTCCCACTGCAACCCCTATAGGTCCCATTGCTCCCCTATGGTTCCCATTGTCCCCTATGGGTCCCATTGCTCCCCTATGGGTCCCACTGCACCCCTATGGGTCCCACTGCACCCCCTATGGGTCCCACTGCACCCCTACGGTTCCCACTGCTCCCCTATGAATCCCACTGCACCCCCTATGGGTCCTATTCCACCCCTATGGGTCCCAATGCACCCCTATGGGTCCCAATGCACCCCTATGGGTCCCAATGTCCCTTTATGGGTCCCACTGCACCCCTATGGGTCCCATTGTCCCCTATGGGTCCCATTGCTCCCCTATGGGTCCCATTGCCCCAGTATTGGTTCCCATTGCCACCCTACAGGCCCCATTGCCCCCTATGGGTCCCATTCACTCCCTATGGATCCCATTGTCCTCTATGGGTCCCAATGCCCCCCTATGGGTCCCATTGGACTCTACGGGTCCCATTCACTCCCTATAGGTCCCATTGTCCTCTATGGGTCCCACTGCCTCCTATGGGTCCCAATCACTCCCTATGGGTCCCAATGCCCCCCTGGGAGTCCCATTCACTCCCTATGGGTCCCATTGTCCTCTATGGGTCCCATTGCCCCCATGGGTCCCATTGACCCCTATGGGTCCCATTCACTCCCTATGGATGCCATCGTCCTGTATGGGTCCCAATGCCCCCCTATGGGTCCCACTGCCCCCCGGTGGGTCCCATTCACTCCCTATGGGTCCCATTGACCCCTATGGGTCCCATTCACTCCCTATGGGTCCCAATGCCCCCCTATGGGTCCCATTGTCTTCTATGGGTCCCATTGCCCCTCTAGAAGGTCCCACTGCCCCCTGGTGGGTCCTATTCACTCCCTATGGGTCCCAATGCCCCCCTATGGGTCCCAATGCCCCCCTATGGGTCCCAATGCCCCCCTATGGGTACCAATGTCCCTTTATGGGTCCCATTCCCTCCTATAAGTCCCATTATCCGCTATGGGTCCCACTGCTGCCCTATGGGTCCCATTGCCCCCCCATGGGTCCCATTCACTCCCTATGGGTCCCATTGCCCCCCCATGGGTCCCATTCACTCCCCATAGGTCCCATTGCCCCCCTATGGGTCCCGTTGTCCTCTATGGGTCCCATTGTCCTCTATGGGTCCCAATGCCCCCCTATGGGTCCCATTGACTCCCTATGGGTCCATTGTCCCCCTATGGGTCCCCTTGCCCCCTATGGGTCCCATTGCCCTCTATGGGTCCCATCACCCCCCCCATGGCCCCCATTGCCCCCTATGGCTCCCGCTCCATCCGCATCCACTTTATTCTCACGCCTTATTGGCTCCAGGGGCTGGAGGGGGGCGGGGCTTAAGGGGGGGAGGGGAAGGGGGCGGGGTTACGGTGGGGAGTGGGGGCGTGGCTACGCGCAGGCGGGGGGCGTGTCCGTGCGTGATGACGTCATCGCTCAGTAGGCGTGGTTGGAGATGAAGAGGGACTCGCTGGCGGCGGCGCCCGCGGTGCCCGAGGGGGTGTAGAGGCCGCGGCAGGCCTGGGAGTTAGCCTGGAATGACATGGGATAACATGGGATAACATGGGATGTAACATGGGATAACATGGGATAACATGGGATAACATGGGATAACATGGGATGTAACATGGGATGTAACATGGGATAACATGGGATAAC
Source organism: Pezoporus wallicus (assembly GCF_028554395.1). NCBI lineage: Eukaryota > Metazoa > Chordata > Aves > Psittaciformes > Psittacidae > Pezoporus > Pezoporus wallicus. The sequence continues at coordinate 22,121 of NW_026638771.1, forward strand.
ATACATGGGATAACATGGGATAACATGGGATGTAACATGGGATGTAACATGGGATGTAACATGGGATAACATGGGATAACATACATGGGATAACATGGGATGTAACATGGGATGTAACATGGGATGTAACATACATGGGATAACATGGGATAACATGGGATAACATACATGGGATAACATGGGATAACATGGGATAACATACATGGGATAACATGGGATAACATACATGGGATAACATGGGATAACATGGGATAACATGGGATGTAACATGGGATGTAACATACATGGGATAACATGGGATAACATACATGGGATAACATACATGGGATAACATGGGATAACATACATGGGATGTAACATGGGATGTAACATACATGGGATAACATACATGGGATAACATGGGATAACATACATGGGATAACATGGGATAACATACATGGGATAACATGGGATAACATACATGGGATAACATGGGATAACATGGGATAACATACATGGGATAACATGGGATAACATGCATGGGATAACATGGGATAACATGGGATAACATGGGATAACATGGGATAACATGGGATAACATGGGATAACATACATGGGATAACATGGGATAACATACATGGGATAACATGGGATAACATGGGATAACATACATGGGATGTAACATGGGATAACATACATGGGATAACATAGGATAACATGGGATAACATACATGGGATAACATGGGACAACGTAACATGGGATGTAACACAGGATATAACACGGGATAACATGGGATGTAACGCGGGATGTAACGCGGGATGTAACGCGGGACAACATGGGATGTAACAGGATGTAACACGGGATGTAACACGGGATGTAACATGGGATATAACACAGGGTATAACACGGGGTATAACATGGGGTATAACATGGGGTAACAGGATAATATGGAATAACACAGAATAACATGGGAATAACACAGAATAAGGGAGAATAACATGGGGATAACATGGACTAACACGGAATAACACAGAATAACATGGGAATAACACAGAATAACAAGGAATAACATGGGGATAACAGGGAATAACACAGAATAACAGGGAATAACATGGGAATAACACGGAATAACAGGGAATAACAAGGAAATAACACAGAATAAGAGGGAATAACATGGGGATAACACAGAATAACAGGGAATAACATGGGGATAACACCAAATAACAGGGAATAACATGGGAATAACACAGAATAACAGGGAATAACATGGGAATAACAAGGGAATAACACAGAATAAGAGGGAATAACATGAGGATAACATGGAATGTCACAGAATAACATAGGAATAAGACAGAATAACAGGGAATAACATGGGGATAACACAGAATAACAGGGAATAACAGGGAATAACATGGGAATAACACAGAATAACAGGGAATAACATGGGAATAACACAGAATAAGAGAGAATAACATGGGAATAACACGGAATAACACAGAATAAGAGAGAATAACATGGGGATAACATGGAATATCACAGAATAACATGGGAATAAGACAGAATAACAGGGAATAACATGGGGATAACACCGAATAACATGGGAATAACACGGAACAACAGGGAATAACACGGGAATAACACAGAATAACATGGAAATAACACCGAATAACACGGGAATAACACAGAATAACATGGAAATAACACCGAGTAACACGGGAATAACACAGAATAACATGGAAATAACACGGAATAACACGGACCAACACACGCTAACACGTGAATACCCCACGTTAACCCCCCGCCCCACACCGTGGCACGTACCAGGGCCCTCTTGACGTACTCCTCCTGGGCCGCCTTGGTGTTGTCCTTCTTGCCCGCCCAGGCCTTGAGGGCCGAGGCCTGCAGGGCCCGGCCATAGGAGAAGGTGAGGGCCCAAGGCCGGGCCAGCGCGCAGCGGTTGATGGCGTTCAGGTTGAGGGAGGCCTCCTCCTCGCTCTGGCCCCCCGACAGGAACGTGATCCCTAGGGATATGGGGAGATATAGGGAGATATGGGGAGATATAGGGAGATATGGGGAGATATGGGGAGATATGGGGAGACATAGGGAGATATAGGGAGATATGGGGTTATGGGGGTATAGGGATATTGATGGCGGTCAGGTTGAGGGAGGCCTCCTCCTCGCTCTGGCCCCCCGACAGGAACGTGATCCCTAGGGATATGGGGAGATATAGGGAGATATGGGGAGATATGGGGAGATATGGGGAGATATGGGGAGATATGGGGAGATATGGGGAGATATGGGGTTATGGGGGTATAGGGATGGTGACGGCGTTCAGGTTGAGGGAGGCCTCCTCCTCGCTCTGGCCCCCCGACAGGAACGTGATCCCTAGGGATATGGGGAGATATAGGGAGATATGGGGAGATATAGGGAGATATGGGGAGATATGGGGTTATGGGGCTATAGGGATATTGATGGCGGTCAGGTTGAGGGAGGCCTCCTCCTCGCTCTGGCCCCCCGACAGGAACGTGATCCCTAGGGATATGGGGAGATATAGGGAGATATGGGGATATATAGGGAGATATGGGGTTATGGGGGTATAGGGATGTTGATGGCGTTCAGGTTGAGGGAGGCCTCCTCCTCGCTCTGGCCCCCCGACAGGAACGTGATCCCTAGGGATATAGGGCTATAGAGAGGGGAACAGACATATAGGGCTATGGATATGGGGCTAGGGATACAGGAATGGGGACGAGGATGTAAGGATATAGATATAGGGATAGGGAGAGACAAGAAGACAGGGATATACATATAGGGATACGAATATAGGAATGGGGACATGGATATAGGGACATGGGGATGGGGACACGGATATAGGGACATGGGGATGGGGACACGGATATAGGAACATGGGGACGGAGACATGGGGACAGGGACATGGGGACATGGATATAGGGACACGGGGATGGGGACATGGGGACACGGATATAGGAACATGGGGATGGGGACATGTATATAGGGACATGGGGATGGGGACATGGATATAGGGCCATGGGGGTTAGGGTTAGGGTATATAGGGATATGGGGCCATGGGGACATGGATATAGGGCCATGGGGACAGGGCCATGGGGATACAGGGCCATGGGGACACGGATATAGGGCCATGGATATAGGGCCATGGGGATGGGGCCATGGGGACATGGATATAGGGCCATGGGGATGGGGCCATGGGGACACGCATATAGGGCCATGGATATAGGCACACAGGGATGGGGCCATGGATATAGGGCCATGGGGACACGGATATAGGGCCATGGATATAGGGCCATGGGGATGGGGCCATGGGGACATGGATATAGGGCCATGGGGATGGGGCCATGGGGACATGCATATAGGGCCATGGAAATAGGGACACGGGGACGGGGCCATGGATATAGGGCCATGGGGACACGGATATAGGGCCACGGGGACGGGGCCATGGGGACATGGATATAGGGACATGGGGATGGGGACATGGATATAGGGACATGGATATAGGGACATGGGGATGGGGACATGGGGATATAGGGACACGGGGAGGGGGACATGGATATAGGGACACAGATATAGGGACATGGATATAGGGCCATGGGGACAGGGCCATGGGGATACAGGGCCATGGGGACACGGATATAGGGCCATGGATATAGGGCCATGGGGATGGGGCCATGGGGACATGGATATAGGGCCATGGGGATGGGGCCATGGGGACATGCATATAGGGCCATGGAAATAGGGACACGGGGACGGGGCCATGGATATAGGGCCATGGGGACACGGATATAGGGCCATGGATATAGGGCCATGGGGGCGGGGCCATGGGGACATGGATATAGGGCCATGGGGACACGGATATAGGGCCATGGGGACACGGATATGGGGCCATGGGGACACGGATATGGGGCCATGGGGACACGGATATAGGGCCATGGGGACACGGATATAGGGCCATGGGGACATGGATATAGGGCCACGGGGACGGAGCCATGGGGATGGGGCCATGGGGACACGGATATAGGGCCATGGGGACATGGATATAGGGCCATGGGGACACGGATATAGGGCCATGGGGACACGGATATAGGGCCATGGGGACACGGATATAGGGCCACGGGGACGGGGCCATGGGGGCACGGATATAGGGCCATGGGGACGGGGCCATGGGGATACGGGGCCGTGGGGCTGTTGCGCCGTGTGGGGCACGGACCGGGCACGGCGGGGGGCACGGTGCGGCGCAGCGCGGTGACGGTGGCCATGGCGATCTCGTCGGGGCTGTACTTGGTGGGGCAGGCGTGGCCGGGGGTCACCATGTTGGGTTTGAGCAGGGTCCCCTCCAGGTACACGTGGTGGTCGCTCAGGGCCTTGTACACTGCTGCCAGCACCTATGGGGGGGCAGAGATATGGGGCGGGGGGGGGGTTATGGGGTTATGGGGTGAGGGAACCTCCCCCAATGGGGACACAGGGTTAGGGAACCCCCCCAATGGGACACAATGAGGGGACATGGGGTGAGGGAACCCCCCAATGGGACACAATGAAGGGACATGGGGTGAGGGACCCCCCCCCAGTGGGGACAAAGGGTTAGGGACCCCCCCAAATGGGACTCAATGGGGACACAGGGTTAGGGACCCCCCCAATGGGACTCAATGGGGACACAGGGACCCCCCCAAAGGGATACAATGGGGATGGATAGGGGACAGGGTTAGGGACCCCCCACAATGGGACACAATGAGGGGACATGGGGTGAGGGACCCCCCCCCAATGGGGACACAGGGTTAGGGACCCCCCCAATGGGACACAATGAGGGGACATGGGGTGAGGGACCCCCCCCCAGTGGGGACACAGGGTTAGGGACCCCCCCAATGGGACACAATGGGGGCACAGGGACCCCCCCCCCAAAAGGGACACAATGGGGGCACAGGGACCCCCCAGAGGGACACAATGGGAACACAGGGACCCCCTCAATGGGGACACAGGGACCCCCCCAAATGGGACTCAATGGGGACACAGGGACCCCCCCCCCAAAAGGGACACAATGGGGGCACAGGGACCCCCCAAAGGGACTCAATGGGGACACAGGGAACCCCTCAATGGGGACACAGGGACCCCCCCAAAAGGGACACAATGGGGACACAGGGACCCCCCAAAGGGACACAATGGGGACACAGGGACCCCCTCAATGGGGACACAGGGACCCCCCAATGGGACTCAATGGGGACACAGGGACCCCCCCCCAAAAGGGACACAATGGGGGCACAGGGACCCCCCAAAGGGACTCAATGGGGACACAGGGAACCCCTCAATGGGGACACAGGGACCCCCCCAAATGGGACTCAATGGGGACACAGGGACCCCCTCAATGGGGACACAGGGACCCCCCCCAAAAGGACTCAATGGGGACACAGGGACCCCCCCCAAAAGGGACACAATGGGGGCACAGGGACCCCCCAAAGGGACTCAATGGGGACACAGGGACCCCCTCAATGGGGACACAGGGACCCCCCCAAAAGGGACTCAATGGGGACACAGTGACCCCCCCCCCAAAGGGACACAATGGGGACACAGGGACCCCCCCCAAAGGGACTCAATGGGGTGCCCCCATAGGGGCCGGCCCCCACCTTCTCAGTGACGTATTGGCAGTGCTTGAGGTCGTGGTTCCCATCGGGCAGGATCTCAGGCTCCACGATGGGGACGATGCCGTTCTATGGGGAGCAGGAGGTGACCCCACATCCCCATGGCCCCATGGCCACCTCCATGTGGCCCATGGCCCCATGGGTCCTGCACCCCTTCCATGGCCCCATGGCAACCTCCATGTGGTCCATGGCCCCATGGGTCCTGCACCCCTTCCATGGCCCCATGGCCACCTCCATGTGGTCCATGGCCCCATGGGTCCTGCACCCCTTCCATGGCCCCATGGCAACCTCCATGTGGTCCATGGCCCCATGGGTCCTGCACCCCTTCCATGGCCCCATGGCCACTTCCATATCCCCATCCCCATGAGCCCCCCATCCCTTTAATGACCCCATAGGCCACCTCCATGCTCTCATCCCCATGGATCCCACATCCCTGCCATGTCCCCATGGCAACCTTCATGCTCTGGTCCCCATGACCACCCCCCACCCTTTCCATGTCCCCACATCCCCCTCCATGCCCCCATCCCCATGGATCCTGCACCCCTTCAACGCCCCAATGCCCATGGATCCCCCCATCCCTCAGACACCCCCATCCCCATGGATCCTGCATCCCCTCCATAGCCCCATAGATCCTGCATCCCTTCCATGTCCCCATGCCCCCATCCCCATGGATCCTGCATCCCTTCCATGTCCCCATGCCCCCCTCCATGCCCCCATCCCCATGGATCCTGCACCCCTTCAACGCCCCCATCCCCATAGATCCTGCATCCCTTCCATGTCCCCATGTCCCCCTCCATCCCCCATCCCCATAGATCCTGCACCCCTTCCATGTCCCCATCCCCATGGATCGCCCCATCCCTCAGACACCCCCATCCCCATAGATCCTGCATCCTTTCCATGTCCCCATGCCCCCATCCCCTTTGATCCTGCACCCCTTCGACACCCCCATCCCCATGGATCCCCCCATCCCTCAGACACCCCCATCCCCATGGATCCTGCACCCCTTCCATGTCCCCATGTCCCCATCCCCATAGATCCTGCATCCTTTCCATGTCCCCATGCCCCCATCCCCATAGATCCTGCATCCCTTCCATATCCCCATAGATCCTGCATCCCTTCAACGCCCCCATCCCCATAGATCCTGCATCCCTTCCATGTCCCCATAGATCCTGCATCCCTTCCATGTCCCCATGCCCCCCTCCATGCCCCCATCCCCATAGATCCTGCACCCCTTCGTCATCCCCATCCCCATAGATCCTGCATCCCTTCCATGTCCCCATAGATCCTGCATCCCTTCCATGTCCCCATGCCCCCATCCCTATGGGTCCCTCATCCCTTCCATGTCCCCATGCCCCCATCCCCATAGATCCTGCACCCCTCACCCCCCCCCATCCTCCTCCCACCCCATAACCGCTATGGGTCGGAGCAGGAGGGCCGTTACCTGCTGGCAGATGCTGGCGTAGCGTGCCAGGACGTTGGCGTTCTCCATGATGGCCAAGGGGGTCGGGGTGCCCTCGGAGATCTTGAGCACGCAGCGCCACTTGGCGAAGTCAGCGCCGTCCTTCTTGTACTGGGCACAGCGCTCCATGAGCCCATCCAGGCCTGGGGTAAGGGGGGGGCATGGGGAAAAGGGATGGGGGGATCAGTGGGGCTGGGTGGGGGGGAGCACGGATGGGGGTATGGGGGGGGAGCAGGGATGGGGGTATCAGTGGGGCTGGGGGGGGGAGCAGGGATGGGGGTATCAGTGGGGCTGGGTGGGGGGGGAGCAGGGATGGGGGTATGGGGGGGAACAGGGATGGGGGTATCAGTGGGGCTGGGGGGGGGGGAGCAGGGATGGGGGTATCAGGGATGGGGGCATCAGTGGGGCTTGGGGGGGCAACAGGGATGGGGGTATCAGTGGGGCTGGGGGGCATCAGGGATGGGGGTATCAGTGGGGCTGGGTGGGGGGCAGCAGGGATGGGGGCATGGGGGGGGATCAGGGATGGGGGTATCAGTGGGGCTTGGGGGGGAAACAGGGATGGGGGTATCAGTGGGGCTGGGGGGGAGCAGGGATGGGGTTATCAGGGATGGGGGTATCAGTGGGGCTTGGGGGGGCAGCAGGGATGGGGGTATGGGGAACAGGGATGGGGGTATCAGTGGGGCTGGGGGGGGGAGCAGGGATGGGGGTATGGGGGGAACAGGGATGGGGGTATCAATGGGGCTGGGTGGGGGAGCAGGGATGGGGGTATGGGGAACAGGGATGGGGGTATCAGTGGGGCTGGGGGGGGGAGCAGGGATGGGGGTATGGGGAACAGGGATGGGGGTATCAGTGGGGCTGGGGGGGGAGCAGGGATGGGGGTATGGGGAACAGGGATGGGGGTATCAGTGGGGCTGGGGGGGGTAGCAGGGATGGGGGTATCAGTGGGGCTGGGTGGGGGGGGAGCAGGGATGGGGGGGAACAGGGATGGGGGTATCAATGGGGCTGGGTGGGGGAGCAGGGATGGGGGCATGGGGAACAGGGATGGGGGTATCAGTGGGGCTGGGGGGGGTAGCAGGGATGGGGGTATCAGTGGGGCTTGGGGGGAGCAGGGATGGGGGTATCAATGGGGCTGGGGGGGGAGCAGGGATGGGGGTATGGGGAACAGGGATGGGGGTATCAATGGGGCTGGGTGGGGGAGCAGGGAGGGGGGTATGGGGAACAGGGATGGGGGTATCAGTGGGGCTGGGGGGGGGAGCAGGGATGGGGGTATGGGGAACAGGGATGGGGGTATCAGTGGGGCTGGGAGGGAGCAGGGATGGGGGTATGGGGAACAGGGATGGGGGTATCAGTGGGGCTGGGGGGGGGAGCAGGGATGGGGGCATGGGGAACAGGGATGGGGGTATCAGTGGGGCTGGGGGGGAGCAGGGATGGGGGTATGGGGAACAGGGATGGGGGTATCAGTGGGGCTGGGGGGGGAGCAGGGATGGGGGTATGGGGACCAGGGATGGGGGTATCAGTGGGGCTGGGGGGGGTAGCAGGGATGGGGGTATCAGTGGGGCTGGGTGGGGGGGGAGCAGGGATGGGGGGGAACAGGGATGGGGGTATCAATGGGGCTGGGGGGGGAACAGGGATGGGGGCATGGGGGGGATCAGGGATGGGGGTATCAGTGGGGCTTGGTGGGGGATGTGGGAATCAATGGGGCTTGGGGGGGTTAGCAGGGATGGGGGTATCAGTGGGGTTTGGGGGTGACCCATGGAATAGGGGCACCCATGGGGTTTGGGGGTGACCCAAGGGATGGGGGCACCAATGGGATTTGGGGGTGACCCATGGGGCTTGGGGGTGACCCATGGGGTTTGGGGTTGCCCCATGGGGTTTGGGGGCGCCCCATGGAGTTTGGGGGCGCCCCACGGGGTTTGGGGGCGCCCCACGGATTTGGGGGTGCCCTCCATGGGGCTGTGGCTCACCTTGGGTCGTGGTCTCGCCGTTGGTGCCAGCCAGGGGCACGACGCCCTTGTCCACCTATGGCATGGGGCCACCACGGCAATGGGGCAGCCGGCCTTGGCCCCATAGGGTGCCCCCCCCCAAGTGCCCTACACTATGGGGTCACCCCCTTTAAGGGCCCCCCCCCCATGCTGATGTTAATGCAGGTTAGGGGGCACCCATTGCCCCCAGCACCCCAATACCCCCCCATTGATGGGCCCAATGCACCCCATGGAGCACCCCAATACCCCCCCATTGATGGGCCCAATGCACCCCATGGAGCACCCCAATACCCCCCATTGATGGGCCCAATGCACCCCATGGAGCACCCCAATACCCCCCCATTGATGGGCCCAATGCACCCCATGGAGCACCCCAATACCCCCCATTGATGGGCCCAATGCACCCCATGGAGCACCCCAATACCCCCCCATTGATGGGCCCAATGCACCCCATGGAGCACCCCAATACCCCCCATTGATGGGCCCAATGCACCCCATGGAGCACCCCAATACCCCCCCATTGATGGGCCCAATGCACCCCATGGAGCACCCCAATACCCCATTGATGGGCCCAATGCACCCCACAGAGCCCCCAATGCCCCCAGCACCCCAATACCCCCCCAATGATGCTCTCAATGCACCCCACAGACCCTCCCTTGTCCCCAGCACCCCAATGCCCCCCCATTGATAGGGTTGCTGCACCCCATGGAGCCCCCCTTGCCCCCAAAACCCCAATACCCCCCCACTGATGCTCTCAATGCACCCCACACACCCCCCAGCACCCCAATATCCCCTCACTGATGCCTTCAACGCCCCCAGCACCCCAATACCCCCCCACTGATGGGGTTGCTGCACCCCATGGAGCACCCCAATACCCCCCTATGTTGCTGCACCCTATGGAGCCCCCAATGCCCCCAGCACCCCAATACCCCCCCACTGATGCTCTCAATGCACCCCACACATCCCCCAACACCCCAATATCCCCTCACTGATGCCTTCAACGCTCCCAGCACCCCAATACCCCCCCATTGATGGTCTCAATGCACCCCACAGAGCCCCCAATTCCCCCAGCACCCCAATCCCCCCCCACTGATGCTCTCAATGCACCCCACACATCCCCCAACACCCCAATACCCCCCCACTGATGCTCTCAATGCACCCCACACATCCCCCAACACCCCAATACCCCCCCACTGATGCTCTCAATGCACCCCACACATCCCCCAATGCCCCCAGAACCCCAATACCCCCCCACTGATGCTCCCAATGCACCCCACAGAGCCCCCAATTCCCCCAGCACCCCAATACCCCCCCACTGATGCTCTCAATGCACCCCACACATCCCCCAACACCTCAATACCCCCCCACTGATGCTCTCAATGCACCCCACACATCCCCCAATGCCCCCAGAACCCCAATACCCCCCCACTGATGCTCTCAATGCACCCCACAGACCCTCCCTTGTCCCCAGCACCCCAATACCCCCCCATTGACGATCCCAATACCCCCCCTATTTCCACCCCCCCCAGCACCCCCACCTTGATGCCCACGAGGGCCCCCTTGGCCCGGATGACCTCGGGGAAGGGACGGCCGTCGTCTGCCTTCTGGTAGAGGGTCTCGTGGAAGAGGATGACGCCGCCGATGCAGGCGTCCACGCGGCTGTCGGCAGTGAACAGCAGCTGCCGGTACCAGCGCCGGTTCTCCTCCGTGTTCTCCGCGCCCACCGAGCTCAGGCGCTTGGCGATGCTGCCTGCGGGGGGGGGAAACCAGTAAGGACCAGTAAGGACCAGTAAGGACCAGTAAGGAGCAAGGCATCCCAATAGCGCCCAATGCAGCCCCAAGAGCTCCCAAACCAGTAAGGACCAGTAAGGACCAGGAAGGAGCAGTAAGGAGCAAGGCATCCCAATAGTGCCCAATGCAGCCCCAAGGGCTCCCAAACCAGTAAGGACCAGTAAGGACCAGGAAGGAGCAGTAAGGAGCAAGGCATCCCAATAGTGCCCAATGCAGCCCCAAGGGCTCCCAAACCAGTAAAGACCAGTAGGGACCAGTAAGGACCAGTAAGGGCCAGAGCGTCCCAATGTGTTCTCAGGGGCTTCCAAACCAGTAGGAACCAGTAAGGACCAGTAAGGACCAGTAAGGACCAGTAAGGACCAGTAAGAAGCAAGGCATCCCAATAGCGCCCAATGCAGCCCCAAGAGCTCCCAAACCAGTAAGGACCAGTAAGGACCAGTAAGAAGCAAGGCATCCCAATAGCGCCCAATGCAGCCCCAAGAGCTCCCAAACCAGTAAGGACCAGTAAGGAGCAGTAAGGACCAGAGCATCCCAATGCGTTCTCAGGGGCTTCCAAACCAGTAAGGACCAGTAAGGACCAGTAAGGACCAGTAAGGAGCAAGGCATCCCAATAGTGCCCAATGCAGCCCCAAGGGCTCCCAAACCAGTAAGGACCAGTAAGGAGCAGTAAGGATCAGAGCATCCCAATGTGTTCTCAGGGGCTTCCAAACCAGTAAGGACCAGTAAGGACCAGAGCATCCCAATAGCGCCTAATGCAGCCCCAAGGGCTCCCAAACCAGTAGGAACCAGTAAGGACCAGTAAGGAGCAGGGCATCCCAATGTGTTCTCAGGGGCTTCCAAACCAGTAAGGACCAGTAAGGACCACTAAGGACCAGTAAGGAGCAGTAAGGATCAGAGCATCCCAATGCGTTCTCAGGGGCTTCCAAACCAGTAAGGACCAGTAAGGACCAGTAAGGACCAGTAAGGACCAGTAAGAAGCAAGGCATCCCAATAGCGCCCAATGCAGCCCCAAGGGCTCCCAAACCAGTAAGGACCAGTAAGGAGCAGTAAGGACCAGAGCATCCCAATGCGTTCTCAGGGGCTTCCAAACCAGTAAGGACCAGTAAGAAGCAAGGCATCCCAATAGCGCCCAATGCAGCCCCAAGAGCTCCCAAACCAGTAGGAACCAGTAGGGACCAGTAAGGACCAGTAAGAAGCAAGGCATCCCAATAGCGCCCAATGCAGCCCCAAAAGCTCCCAAACCAGTAAGGAGCAGTAAGGAGCAGTAAGGACCAGAGCATCCCAATGCGTTCTCAGGGGCTTCCAAACCAGTAAGGACCAGTAAGGACCAGAGCATCCCAATAGTGCCCAATGCAGCCCCAAGGGCTCCCAAACCAGTAGGAACCAGTAAGGAGCAGTAAGGAGCAGAGCATCCCAATGCATCCCCAAAGGCTTCCAAACCAGTAGGGACCAGTAGGGACCAGTAAGGACCAGTAAGAGCCAGGGCGTCCCAATGCGCCCCTAGGGGCCTCCAAACCAGTAGGAACCCATAGGTCCCTCACCCCATAGACCCCCCTCACCCCACAAACACCCCTCCGCCCCATAGGTCCCTAACCCCATAGACCCCTCTCCGCCCCATAAGTCCCTCACCCCATAGACCCCTCACCCCACAGACCCCCCTCACCCCACAGACCCCTCACCCCATAGACCCCTCTCACCCCATAGACCCCTCTCCGCCCCATAAGTCCCTCACCCCATAGACCCCTCACCCCACAGACCCCCCTCACCCCACAGACCCCTCACCCCATAGACCCCTCTCACCCCATAGACCCCTCTCCGCCCCATAAGTCCCTCACCCCACAGACCCCTCACCCCACAGACCCCTCACCCCAGTGACCCCTCTCCGCCCCATAGGTCCCTCACCCCATAGACCCCTCTCCCCCCCATATCCTGCACCCCATAGACCCCCCTCTGCCCCATAGGTCCCTCACCCCCCAGACCCCTCTCCGCCCCATAGACCCCCCTCCCCCCATGTCCCTCACCCCATAGACCCCCCTCACCCCATAAGTCCCTCACCCCACAGACCCCTCACCCCACAGACCCCCCCTCCCCCCATGTCCCTCACCCCATAAGTCCCTCACCCCACAGACCCCTCTCCGCCCCATAGGTCCCTCACCCCACAGACCCCTCTCCCCCCCATATCCTGCACCCCATAGACCCCCCTCTGCCCCATAGGTCCCTCACCCCCCAGACCCCTCTCCGCCCCATAGACCCCCCTCCCCCCATGTCCCTCACCCCATAGACCCCCCTCACCCCATAAGTCCCTCACCCCACAGACCCCTCACCCCACAGACCCCCCTCCCCCCATGTCCCTCACCCCATAGACTCCCCTCACCCCATAAGTCCCTCACCCCACAGACCCCTCACCCCACTGACCCCTCTCCACCCCATAGGTCCCTCACCCCACAGACCCCTCTTCCCCCCATATCCCTCACCCCATAGACCCCCCTCCGCCCCATAGGTCCCTCACCCCACAGACCCCCTCTCCGCCCCACACCGCGTTACCTGTGGACTCATCGGCCGCCAGGATCCCTTTACCGGGGGCCACGATGCGCTGCGCGATCCCCGACAGCTCCTTCTTCTGCTCGGGGCTCAACGCCGACACGGGCGGCGCCATCTTGCCTCTGCGTCTGACGTCACCGCGCACGGACGTCACCGCCTCGCCCTCCCCAAAGGCGACCCCCACCCCCCATCAAGGGCGGCCCAAGGGCACCCCCTTGACCCCAAAATCGGCTCTTTTCGGCCCAAATCGGGGCTTGGAACCCCGAAATCTGACTTTTGCACACCAAAATCTGGCATTTTGACCCAAAATATGGCTTTTTCACACCAAAATCTGGCCTTTTGACCCAAAACATGGCTTTTTCGCACCAAAATCTGGCCTTTTGACCCAAAACATGGCTTTTTCACACCAAAATCTGGCCTTTTGACCCAAAACATGGCTTTTTCGCACCAAAATCTGGCCTTTTGACCCAAAACATGGCTTTTTCGCACCAAAATCTGGCCTTTTGACCCAAAACATGGCTTTTTCGCACCAAAATCTGGCCTTTTGACCCAAAACATGGCTTTTTCGCACCAAAATCTGGCCTTTTGACCCAAAACATGGCTTTTTCGCACCAAAATCTGGCCTTTTGACCCAAAACATGGCTTTTTCGCACCAAAATCTGGCCTTTTGACCCAAAACATGGCTTTTTCGCACCAAAATCTGGCCTTTTGACCCAAAACATGGCTTTTTCGCACCAAAATCTGGCCTTTTGACCCAAAACATGGCTTTTTCGCACCAAAATCTGGCCTTTTGACCCAAAACATGGCTTTTTCACACCAAAATCTGGCCTTTTGACCCAAAACATGGCTTTTTCACACAGAAATCTGGCCTTTTGACCCAAAACATGGCTTTTTCACCCCAAAATTTGCCCTTTTCACCCCAAAATTTGCCCTTTACACCCCTTTTGACCGAAAACATGGCTTTTTCACACCAAATTTGCCCTTTTGACGCCAAAATTTGCCCTTTTCAACCCCAAAATCTGACCTTTCCACCCCAAAAATCTCACCTTTTTCAACCCAAAATCTGCCCTTTTCCCCCCCAAATTTGCCCTTTTTCATCGCCAAATCTGCCCTTTTCACCCCAAAATCCACCCTTTGCACCCCAAATCAGTGCTTTCCACCCCAAAATCCGCCTTTTCCACCCCAAAATCAGTGCTTTTCACCCAAAATCACTGCTTTTCACCCCAAAATCTGCCTTTTCCACCCCAAAATCAGTGCTTTTCACCCAAAATCAGTGCTTTCCACCCCAAAATCTGCACTTCCCACAACCAAATCTGCTTTTTTCACCCCAAAATCCGCCCTTTGCACCCCAAATCAGTGCTTTCCACCCAAAAATCCGCCTTTTCCACCCCAAAATCAGTGCTTTTCACCCAAAATCACTGCTTTTCACCCCAAAATCTGCCTTTTCCACCCCAAAAATCAGTGCTTTTCACCCAAAATCAGTGCTTTCCACCCCAAAATCTGCACTTCCCACAACCAAATCTGCCTTTTTCACCCCAAAATCCACCCTTTGCACCCCAAATCAGTGCTTTCCACCCCAAAATCCGCCTTTTCCACCCCAAAATCACTGCTTTTCACCCAAAATCACTGCTTTTCACCCCAAAATCTGCCTTTTCCACCCCAAAAATCAGTGCTTTTCACCCAAAATCACTGCTTTTCACCCCAAAATCTGCACTTCCCACAACCAAATCTGCTTTTTTCACCCCAAAATCCACCCTTTTCACCCCAAATCAGTGCTTTCCACCCCAAAATCCGCCTTTTCCACCCCAAAATCAGTGCTTTTCACCCAAAATCACTGCTTTTCACCCCAAAATCTGCCTTTTCCACCCCAAAATCAGTGCTTTTCACCCCAAATCACTGCTTTTCACCCCAAAATCTGCCTTTTCCACCCCAAAATCAGTGCTTTCCACCCCAAAATCTGCACTTCCCACACCCAAATCTGCTTTTTTCACCCCAAAATCCGCCCTTTGCACCCCAAATCAGTGCTTTCCACCCCAAAATCCGCCTTTTCCACCCCAAAATCCGCCTTTTCCACCCCAAAATCAGTGCTTTTCACCCAAAATCAGTGCTTTCCACCCCAAAATCTGCACTTCCCACAACCAAATCTGCCTTTTTCACCCCAAAATCCACCCTTTTCACCCCAAATCAGTGCTTTCCACCCCAAAATCCGCCTTTTCCACCCCAAAATCACTGCTTTTCACCCAAAATCACTGCTTTTCACCCCAAAATCTGCCTTTTCCACCCCAAAATCAGTGCTTTTCACCCAAAATCAGTGCTTTTCACCCAAAATCAGTGCTTTCCACCCCAAAATCTGCACTTCCCACACCCAAATCTGCTTTTTTCACCCCAAAATCCACCCTTTTCACCCCAAATCAGTGCTTTCCACCCCAAAATCCGCCTTTTCCACCCCAAAATCCGCCTTTTCCACCCCAAAATCAGTGCTTTTCACCCAAAATCAGTGCTTTTCACCCAAAATCAGTGCTTCCCACCCCAAAATCTACCTTTTTCACCCCAAAACTTCTGCCCCTCTCCAAACCCTGCCCTTTTTGCCCCTAAATCCGCCTTTTTCACCCCAAAATCTCCGCCCCCCCCCATCTGCCCCTTTTACCTCAGGATTTCCCCAAAATCGCCTCTTTTCACCCCAAACCCCAAGCCCACCCCCCAAAATCTGCCCTTTTCACCTCAGAATCTCCCTCCAGACCCCAAAATCCCCCTTTTTTACCTCAGAATTTGCCCCAATTCTGCCCTATTCAGCCTAAAACCTGCTTCTTTCTCCTCAGCTCCCCAAATCTGCTTCTTTCACCCCAAAATCTCATCCCACCCCCCAAAATCTGCCCTTTTTACCTCAGATTCTGCCCCAAAACCCCCAAATCTGCATTTTTCACCCCAAAATCCACCTTTTATACCCAATACCTGCACTTTTTACCTCAGAATCCACCCCAACACGCCAAAAACTGCCGTTTTCACCCAAAATCCACCTTTTTTACACAAAACCCCCACTTTTTACCTCAGAATCCACCCCAACACCCCAAAATCTGCCCTTTTCACCCCAAAATCTAACTTTTTTACCCAAAACCTTCACTTTTTACCTCAAAAAGTGCCCCTAAACCCCCAAATCTGCCCTTTTTACCCAAAACCTGCCTTTTTTACCTCAGAATCCACCCCAACACCCCAAAATCTGCCCTTTTCACCCCAAAATCCACCTTTTATCCCCAAAACCCCCACTTTTTACCTCAGAATCCACCCCAAAACCCCAAAATCTGCCCTTTTCACCCCAAAATCCACCTTTTATCCCCAAAACCCGCACTTTTTACCTCAGAATCTGTCCCAAACCCCAAAATCTGCCCTTTTTACCCAAAACCTGCACTTTTTTACCTCAGAATCTACCCCAAACCCCAAAATCTGCCCTTTTTACCCAAAACCCGCACTTTTTCCCTCAGAATCTATCCCAAACCCCAAAATCTGCCCTTTTCACCCCAAAATCCACCTTTTATCCCCAAAACCCCCACTTTTTACCTCAGAATCCACCCCAACACCCCAAAACCTCCTCTTTTCACCCCAAAACCTGCACTTTTTACCTCAGAATCTGTCCCAAACCCCCCAAATCTCCCCTTTTTACCCCAAACCTGCCTTTTTTACCTCAGAATCCACCCCAACACCCCAAAATCTGCACTTTTCACCCCAAAATCCACCTTTTTACCCAAAACCCGCACTTTTTACCTCAAAAACTGCCCCTAAACCCCAAAATCTGCCCTTTTTACCCAAAACCTGCCTTTTTTACCTCAGAATCCACCCCAACACCCCAAAATCTGCCCTTATCACCCCAAAATTTAACTTTTTTACCCAAAACCTGCACTTTTTACCTCCGAATCTGCCCCCAAACCCCAAAATCTGCCCTTTTCACCCCAAAATCCACCTTTTATCCCCAAAACCCCCACTTTTTACCTCAGAATCCACCCCAACACCCCAAAATCTGCCCTTTTCACCCCAAAATTTAACTTTTAAACCTAAAACCTACACTTTTTACCTCAGAATCCACCCCAACACCCCAAAACCTGCCCTTTTCACCCCCAAATTTACCTTTTTTACTTAAAACCTGCTCTTTTTACCTCAGAATCTGTCCCAAAACCCCAAAACCTGCCTTTTTTACCTCAGAATCCACCCCAACACACCAAAATCTGCACTTTTCACCCCAAAACCCACCATTTTTACCCAAAACCCCCACTTTTTACCTCAGAAGCTGCCCCCAAACCCCAAAATCTACCCTTTTCACCCCAAAGTCCACCTTTTATACCCAAAACCCGCACTTTTTACCTCAGAATCTGTCCCAAACCCCAAAATCTGCCCTTTTCACCCCAAAATCCACCTTTTATCCCCAAAACCCGCACTTTTTACCTCAGAATCTGTCCCAAACCCCAAAATCTGCCCTTTTTACCCAAAACCTGCACTTTTTACCTCAGAATCTACCCCAAACCCCAAAATCTGCCCTTTTTACCCAAAACCTGCACTTTTTCCCTCAGAATCTACCCCAAACCCCAAAATCTGCCCTTTTCACCCCAAAATCCACTTTTATACCCAAAACCTGCACTTTTTACCTCAAAAACTGCCCTTTTCACCCAAAACCCAACTTTTTTACCCAAAACCTTCACTTTTTACCTCAGAATCTGCCCCCAAACCCCAAAATCTGCCCTTTTCACCCCAAAACCCAACTTTTTTACCCCAAACCCCCACTTTTTACCTCAGAAGCTGCCCCCAAACCCCAAAATCTGCCCTTTTCACCCCAAAATCCACCTTTGATCCCCAAAACCTGCACTTTTTACCTCAGAATCCACCCCAACACCCCCAAAACTCTTCTTTTCACCCCAAAACCCGCTCTTTCCCCCTTTTTTACCCAAAACCTCCTCTTTCCACCCCAAAACCCTCTCTTTCCGCCCTTTTTACCCAAAACCTCCTCTTTTCACCCCAAAACCCACTCCCCCCCCCACACACACCTGGACGCCGGGCGCGCGGGCAGGGGCGGGGCCGCGCCGTGACGTCACCGCGTCGGGGAATAGAGGAGGAGGGGGGGAAAACGCCGCTCTTAAAGGGGCAACGTCCCGGTGTGGACCCCCCCCACAAACACCCCGACCCCTTAAAAGGGCAACGGCAAAAGGGGGGGTGTCGGGGTACAGGGGGGGTTTTGGGGTGCAGGGGGGTGGGGGAAGCGCCCCATAGGGTGCAATGGGGGTGTTGGGGTGCGGGGGGGGTTCTATTTAGGGAGCCCACCGATATGGGGCCGGCTTTGTGCCCCTCCCCCCCATATATGGGGCTCCCCCCCCAACCCCCCCTCTTTATGGGGTGGGGGGAGGGGAAAACCCCCCCATAGCCCCTCCCCCCACCGATATGGGGCCGGGTTTCTGCCCCTCCCCC
>NW_026638772.1:0-408 GCF_028554395.1 Pezoporus wallicus
GATGAAGTAATGTATGCACATACGGTTTTCACTTTAAGAAATCACGTGGAGTGACAGACTGCATGCAAAAATAATATATCTCCCCCTTTTTGTTTTATATATGTTTTGGATGACTCTACTTGAGCAGGGGATTTGGGCTCGATCATATCTCCAGTATATGCCGACTACAGGCTGCTGGGCCTGCCCCTTTTTTCTGCTGTATGGCTCTCTGGTAACAGGGAAGGCCATCCCTCACATCAAGGTCTGGCATGGCATATGGCCCCACCGCTCCACGCCTGCTGTGTTGCAGCCAACATTGGAGCTAAAGGTTCTTCTTGGTGGCAAACGCAGAGACAAACCCAGTCTTGCCCTTGACTGTGGTAGCAGGCCATGTTGAAGATACTGATGGTAGCAAGGGACTAGCCAAAG
>NW_026638773.1:0-4075 GCF_028554395.1 Pezoporus wallicus
TCACTGGGGCCCCTCCAGGGTGAGGATGATGAGGATGGGGCGCCGGTTCATGCCCCCCATGCAGGAGCTGTTGCACATGAAGCTGTAGAGCACCGTGCTGCAGGGGGAGCCCACCTGGGGGGGCACAAAAACACCCCAAAATCACCCAAAATCACCCCAAAACCGACCAAAATCACCCAAAATCAGCCCAAAATGGACCAAAAACACCCAAAATCAGCCCAAAACCGACCAAAAACACCCAAAATCAGCCCAAAATGGACCAAAATCACCCCAAAACCGACCAAAATCACCCCAAAACCGACCAAAATCACCCCAAAATCAGCCCAAAATGGACCAAAATCACCCAAAATCAGCCCAAAACGGACCAAAATCAGCCCAAAACCGACCAAAATCACCCAAAATCACCCCAAAACCGACCAAAATCACCCAAAATCACCCCAAAATGGACCAAAAACACCCAAAATCAGCCCAAAATCAGCCCAAAATGGACCAAAATCACCCCAAAACCGACCAAAATCACCAAAAAGGGGCCAAAATCACCCCAAATCAGCCCAAAAGGGACCAAAATCACCCCAAAACCGACCAAAATCACCCCAAAACCGACCAAAATCACCCAAAATCAGCCCAGAATGGACCAAAATCACCCCAAAACCGACCAAAATCACCCCAAATCAGCCCAAAACGGACCAAAATCACCCCAAATCAGCCCAAAACGGACCAAAATCACCCCAAATCACCCCAAAACGGACCAAAATCACCCCAAAACCGACCAAAATCACCCCAAAAGGGACCAAAATCAGCCCAAAAGGGACCAAAATCACCCCAAAACCGACCAAAATCACCCCAAAACCGACCAAAATCACCCAAAATCACCCCAAAACGGACCAAAATCACCCCAAATCAGCCCAAAATGGACCAAAAACACCCAAAATCAGCCCAAAATGGACCAAAATCACCCCAAAACCGACCAAAATCACCCCAAAACCGACCAAAATCACCCAAAATCACCCCAAAACGGACCAAAATCACCCCAAATCACCCCAAAACGGACCAAAATCACCCCAAAACCGACCAAAATCACCCCAAAAGGGACCAAAATCAGCCCAAAAGGGACCAAAATCACCCCAAAACCGACCAAAATCACCCAAAATCACCCCAAAACCGACCAAAATCACCCCAAAACCGACCAAAATCACCCAAAATCAGCCCAGAATGGACCAAAATCACCCCAAAACCGACCAAAATCACCCCAAATCAGCCCAAAACGGACCAAAATCACCCCAAATCAGCCCAAAACGGACCAAAATCACCCCAAATCACCCCAAAACGGACCAAAATCACCCCAAAACCGACCAAAATCACCCCAAAAGGGACCAAAATCAGCCCAAAAGGGACCAAAATCACCCCAAAACCGACCAAAATCACCCCAAAACCGACCAAAATCACCCAAAATCACCCCAAAACGGACCAAAATCACCCCAAATCAGCCCAAAATGGACCAAAAACACCCAAAATCAGCCCAAAATGGACCAAAATCACCCCAAAACCGACCAAAATCACCCCAAAACCGACCAAAATCACCCAAAATCACCCCAAAACGGACCAAAATCACCCCAAATCACCCCAAAACGGACCAAAATCACCCCAAAACCGACCAAAATCACCCCAAAAGGGACCAAAATCAGCCCAAAAGGGACCAAAATCACCCCAAAACCGACCAAAATCACCCAAAATCACCCCAAAACCGACCAAAATCACCCCAAAACCGACCAAAATCACCCAAAATCAGCCCAGAATGGACCAAAATCACCCCAAAACCGACCGAAATCACCCCAAATCAGCCCAAAACGGACCAAAATCACCCCAAATCACCCCAAAACGGACCAAAATCACCCCAAAACCGACCAAAATCACCCCAAAAGGGACCAAAATCAGCCCAAAAGGGACCAAAATCACCCCAAAACCGACCAAAATCACCCAAAATCACCCCAAAACCGACCAAAATCACCCCAAAACCGACCAAAATCACCCAAAATCAGCCCAGAATGGACCAAAATCACCCCAAATCACCCCAAAACGGACCAAAATCACCCCAAAATGGACCAAAAACACCCAAAATCAGCCCAAAATGGACCAAAACCACCCAAAATCAGCCCAAAACCGACCAAAAACACCCAAAATCACCCCAAAACGGACCAAAAACACCCAAAATCAGCCCAAAACCGACCAAAATCACCCCAAAACTGACCAAAATCACCCCAAAACCGACCAAAATCACCCAAAATCACCCCAAAACGGACCAAAATCACCCCAAATCAGCCCAAAATGGACCAAAAACACCCAAAATCAGCCCAAAATGGACCAAAATCACCCCAAAACCGACCAAAATCACCCCAAAACCGACCAAAATCACCCCAAAACCGACCAAAATCACCCCAAAACCGACCAAAATGGACTAAAATCACCCCAAATCAGCCCAAAACGGACCAAAACCACCCCAAAATGGACCAAAATCACCTCAAATCAGCCCAAAACCGACCAAAACCACCCCAAATCAGCCCAAAATGGACCTATGGGATCTATGGGGCCCACTGGGATCTATGGGGCCCACTGGGATCTATGGGGCCCAATGGGATCCATGGGGCGCAATGGAATCCATGGGGCGCACTGGGATCTATGGGGCACAATGGGATCTATGGGGCGCAATGGGATCTATGAGGCACAATGGGATCTATGGGGCACAATGGGATCCATGGGGCACAATGGGATCTATGGGGCACAATGGGATCCATGGGGCACAATGGGATCTATGGGGCGCAATGGGATCTATGGGGCGCAATGGGATCTATGGGGCACAATGGGATCTATGGGGCGCACTGGGATCTATGGGGCACAATGGGATCTATGGGGCACAATGGGATCTATGGGGCGCAATGGGATCTATGGGGCACAATGGGATCTATGGGGCACAATGGGATCTATGGGGCACACTGGGATCTATGGGGCACACTGGGATCTATGGGGCACAATGGAATCCATGGGGCACAATGGGATCTATGGGGAGCAATGGGGACTATGGGGCACAATGGGATCTATGGGGCGCAATGGGATCTATGGGGCGCACTGGGATCTATGGGGCGCACTGGGATCTATGGGGCGCAATGGGATCTATGGGGCGCAATGGGATCTATGGGGCGCACTGGGATCTATGGGGCACAATGGGATCTATGGGGCACAATGGGATCTATGGGGCGCAATGGGATCTATGGGGCACACTGTGATCTATGGGGCGCAATGGGATCTATGGGGCACAATGGGATCTATGGGGCACACTGTGATCTATGGGGCACAATGGGATCTATGGGGCGCAATGGGATCTATGGGGCACAATGGGATCTATGGGGCGCAATGGGATCTATGGGGCGCAATGGGATCTATGGGGCGCAATGGGATCTATGGGGCACAATGAGATCTATGGGGCACACTGGGATCTATGGGGCGCAATGGGATCTATGGGGCACAATGGGATCTATGGGGCACACTGGGATCTATGGGGCACACTGGGATCCATGGGGCGCAATGGGATCTATGGGGCGCAATGGGATCTATGGGGCGCAATGGGATCTATGGGGCACAATGGGATCTATGGGGCACAATGGGATCTATGGGGCACAATGGGATCCATGGGGCACAATGGGATCTATGGGGCGCAATGGGATCTATGGGGCACACTGGGATCTATGGGGCACACTGGGATCTATGGGGCACACTGGGATCCATGGGGCGCAATGGGATCTATGGGGCGCAATGGGATCTATGGGGCGCAATGGGATCTATGGGGCGCAATGGGATCTATGGGGCACAATGGGATCTATGGGGCACACTGGGATCTATGGGGCACAATGGGATCTATGGGGCACAATGGGATCTATGGGGCACAATGGGATCTATGGGGCGCAATGGGTACCTCGGGGGGCTCGTAGGGCACGGTGACGCTGTGCCTCCGCGTGGTCTCGTTGTCATGGTAACGGGCTTGGGGGTTCCCCTCCACCCGGATCAGGTGCTCGGGGGGGGG
>NW_026638774.1:0-4128 GCF_028554395.1 Pezoporus wallicus
GGGGAACGTGGGGGGAACGTGGGGAGAACGTGGGGAGAACGTGGGGAGAACGGGGGGGGAACGTGGGGAGAACGGGGGGGGAACGTGGGGAGAACGTGGGGAGAACGTGGGGAGAACGTGGGGGGAACGTGGGGGAGAACGGGGGGAGAACGTGGGGAGAACGTGGGGGGAACGTGGGGAGAACGTGGGGGGAACGTGGGGGGAACGTGGGGGGAACGTGGGGGAACGTGGGGGAACGGGGAGAACGGGGGGGGGAACGTGGGGAAACGGGGGAGAACGTGGGGAGAACGTGGGGGACGGGGGAACGTGGGGGAACGTGGGGGGGGGGGGGGGAGAACGGGGGGAGAACGTGGGGGAGAACGTGGGGGGAGAACGTGGGGGGGAGAACGTGGGGAGAACGTGGGGAGAACGTGGGGGGAACGTGGGGAGAACGTGGGGAGAACGTGGGGAGAACGTGGGGGAACGTGGGGAGAACGTGGGGGGAACGTGGGGAGAACGTGGGGAGAACGTGGGGGGAGAACGTGGGGAGAACGTGGGGAGAACGTGGGGGGAACATGGGGAGCACATGGGGAGCACATGGGGGCACATAGGGAGCACATGGGGGGCACATGGGGCGCACATAGGGGGCACATGGGGGGCACATAGGGAGGACATAGGGGAGCACATGGGGGCACATGGGGAGCACATGGGGGGCACATAGGGAGGACATAGGGAAGCACATGGGGGGCACATGGGGAGCACATGGGGAGCAGAAGGGGAGCACATGGGGAGAACATGGGGAGAACATGGGGAGAACATGGGGAGAACATGGGGGACACATGGTGGGCACATGGGGGGCACATAGGGAGCACATGGGGAGCACATGGGGGGCACATGGGGGGCACATGGGGGGCACATGGGACTTGGGGTGCATATGGGGCACATGGGGGGCACATGGGGGGCACATGGAGAGAACATGGGGGGCACATGGGGAGAACATGGGGGGCACATGGGGGGCACATGGGGAGAACATGGGGAGAACATGGGGAGCACATGGGGAGAACATGGGGAGAACATGGGGAGAACATGGGGAGCACATGGGGAGAACATGGGGGGCACATGGGGGGCACATGGGGGGCACATGGGGAGAACATGGGGAGCACATGGGGAGCACATAGGGGGCACATGGGGGGCACATGGGGGGCACATAGGGGGCACATGGGGGCACATGGGGGCACATGGGGAGCACATGGGGGGCACATGGGGAGCACATGGGGGGCACATGGGTGGCACATGGGGAGCACATAGGGACCACAGAGAGAGCCCACAGAGACCCCATAGGAACCACATAGAGCCCCCATAGGAAGCACACAGAGATACCCCATAGGGACCCCAGAGATCCCATAGGGACCCCACAGAGACCCCATAGGGACTTTATAGGGACCACAGAAGGAGACCCCATAGGGACCCCAGAGAGACCACATAAGGACCACAGAGACAGACCCCATAGGGACACCAGAGAGACCCCACAGGGACCCCAGAGAGAGACCCCATAGGGACCCCATAGAGACCCCACAGGGACCACATAGAGAGACCCCATAGAGACCCCACAGATCGACCCATGGAGACCACAGAGAGAAACCCCATAGGGACCACAAAGAGACCCCATAGGGATCATATTGAGAGGCCCCATAGGGACCACATAGGGATCACATAAAGGGACCCCACAGGGACCGCACAAAGACACCCCATAGGAATCACACAGAAACACCCCATAGAGACCCCATTGAGACACCCCATAGGAATCACACAGAGACACCCCATAGAGACCCCATAGGAATCGCATAGAGACACCCCATAGAGACCCCATAGAGATACCCCATAGGAATTGCATAGAGACACCCCATAGAGATAGAGATAGAGACCCCATAGAGATACCCCATAGGAATCACATAGAGACACCCCATAGAGACACCCCATAGGAATCGCATAGAGACACCCCATAGAGATACCCCATAGGAATCGCATAGAGACACCCCATAGAGACCCCATAGAGATACCCCATAGGAATCGCATAGAGACACCCCATAGAGACCCCATAGAGATACCCCATAGGAATCACATAGAGACACCCCATAGAGACCCCATAGGAATCGCATAGAGACACCCCATAGAGACCCCATAGAGATACCCCATAGGAATCGCATAGAGACACCCCATAGAGACCCCATAGAGATACCCCATAGGAATCGCATAGAGACACCCCATAGAGACACCCCATAGAGACCCCATAGGAATTGCATAGAGACACCCCATAGAGACACCCCATAGGAATTGCATACAAATACCCCATAAAGACCCCATAGGGACCGCCTAGACCCCATAAGGACTACGTAAGACCCCATAGAAACACCCCATAGAGACCCCACAGGGACACCCCATAGACACCACAGGGACCCCATAGAGACCTCATAGAGCCCACGGGGACCCCATAAGGGCACCCCACTTCGAGACCCCTATAGGACCCCCACAAGTCCCTATAGAACACCCCATAGGCCCCTATAGAACCCCCACAGGCCCCATAGCACACCCCATAAGCCACTACAGAACCCTACATAGGGCCCTACAGCCCCCAATGGAACCCCCTATAGAGCTCCAGGCCCCTATAGATACCCCATCAGGCCCTATAGAACCCCCACAGCGCCCCCCATAGGCCACTATAAACCCCCCATAGGCCCCTATAGAACCCCATAGGATCCTCATAGGCCCCTATAGAATCCCAACAGCCCCCTATAGAACGCCCATAGAGCCCCATAGGCCCCTACAGAACACCCATAGAACCCACATAGGCCCCTACAGAACCCCATGGAACCCCCCCACAGGCCCCTATAGAACCCCCATAGGTCCCCATAGGCCCCTAAAGAACCCCACACAACCCCCATAGGGCCCTATAGAACCCCATAGAACCCCCCTAAGCCCCTACAGAACCCCATAGGCCCCTACAGAACCCCCATGGAGCCCCATAGGCCCCTACAGAACCCTCACAGAACCCCCCCATAGAACCCCACAGGCCCCTACAGAACCTCCATAGGCCCCCATAGAGCCCCATAGCCCCCCACAGAACCCTATAGAACCCCATAGGCCCCTATAGAACCCCATAGACCCCTATAGAACCTCCATAGGCCCCCATAGAGCCCCATAGCCCCCCACAGAACCCTATAGAACCCCATAGGCCCCTATAGAACCTCCACAGGCCCCCATAGAGCCCCACAGCCCCCCACAGAACCCTATAGAACCCCATAGGCCCCTATAGAACCCCATAGACCCCTATAGAACCTCCATAGGCCCCCATAGAGCCCCATACCCCCATAGAACCCACCCGTAGGCCGCTATAGAACCCCCATAGAGCCCCATAAGCCCCCCTAGAACCCCACAGAGCCCCCTAGACCCCTATAAAACCTCCATAGGCCCCACAGAGCCCCATAGCCCCCCACAGAACCCTATAGAACCCCATAGAGCCCCATAGACCCCCTATAGAACCTCCATAGAGGCCCATAGAAACCCATAGGCCCCATAGGCCTCTATAGAACCCCCATAGGCCCCTAAAGAACCCCACAGACCCCTACAGAACCGCCATAGGCCTCCATAGAGCCCCGCAGCCCCCCACAGAACCCCATAGCTCCCCCCATAGACCCCTATAGAACCCCATAGACCCCTATAGAACCTCCATAGGCCTCCATAGAGCCCCGCAGTCCCCCATAGAACCTCATAGCTCCCCCCATAGACCCCTATAGAACCCCATAGACCCCTATAGAGCCCTGTAGCCCCCTATAGAACCCCACAGCTCCCCCCATAGAGCCCTATAGAACCCCATAGACCACTATAGAGCCCCGTAGCCCCCCATAGAACCCCATAGCCCCCCCCTAGACCCCTAGAGACCCCTATAGGCCCCCCTAGAACCCCATAGAGCACTATAGAACCCCACAGGCCCCTACAGAACCCCATAGCCCCCCCATTGAGCCCTACAGAACCCCATAGACCCCTATAGAACCCCATAGAACCCCATAGCTCCCCCCATAGACCCCTATAGAGCCCCGTAGCCCCCCATAGAGCCCCACAGCTCCGCCCATAGACCCCTATAGAACCCCA
>NW_026638775.1:0-421 GCF_028554395.1 Pezoporus wallicus
AACCTAACCCCTAACCCTAACCCTAACCCTAACCCCTAACCCTAACCCCTAACCCTAACCCTAACCCTAACCCTAACCCCTAACCCTAACCCTAACCCTAACCCTAACCCCTAACCCTAACCCTAACCCTAACCCCTAACCCTAACCCTAACCCTAACCCTAACCCTAACCCTAAGCTTTCACCAGCTTTCCCTCCTGGCTCTTCGATTGTGGGAGCAGACGGCAACTGTTCGTACTCTACTCACTGTGGAGAGGTTGCACTCAAATGTACTTTTAGGTATGAAACCGAGGAGTGACAGCAATGATGGTGACAGCGTTGCAAAGCTGACTGTGTGCTGAAGATGCCCCGCACATGCTTTCCCTCCTGGCTCTTCGGCTCTGGGAGCAGAGGCCAGACGTTCGTGCTCTAATCACTGTGCTA
>NW_026638776.1:0-2500 GCF_028554395.1 Pezoporus wallicus
CTGCGCAGCAACCCAGTCAGCACAGAATGAACGTTTGGCATCTGCTCCCACAGCAGAAGGGCCAGCAGGCAAAGCCGGTGCTGGGCGTCTTCAGCACACAGTCAGCGTTGCAACGGTGTCACCATCATTGCAGTCTCTCCTCGGATTCATACCTAAAAGTCCATTTGATTACAAATTCTCAGGTGGTCGCTCTCAGGGGCCCAGCAACACACTGAGTACAGCATGAATGTTTGGCCTCTGCTCCCACAGCAGAAGAGCCACGAGGGAAAGCTGATGCTGGGCCTGTTCAGCACACAGTCACCTTTGCATCGGTGCCTCCATCATTGCTTTCACTGCTCACTTTCATACAGGAAAAGCATTTGAATGCAATCAGTCCAGAGCCTGCTCTCTGCTGCGCAGAAACACAGTCAGCACAGAATGAACAGTGGCATCTGCTCCCACAGCAGAAGGACCAGCAGGGAAAGCTAGTGCTGGGCCTCTTCAGCACACAATCAGCTTTGCAACGGTGTCACCATCATTGCAGTCTCTCCTCGGTTTCATACCTAAAAGTCCATTTGAATCCAAATTCTCAGGTGGTGTCTCTCAGCTGCCCAGCAGCACAGTCAGCAGAGAATTAATGTTTGGCCTCTGCTCCCACAGCAGAAGAGCCAGGAGGCAAATCTGGTGCTGGCCCTCTTCAGCACACAGTCAGCTTTGCAACGGTGCCTCCATCATTGCTTTCACTGCTCACTTTCATACAGGAAAAGCATTTGAATGGAATCAGTCCAGAACCTGCCCACTGCTGCGCAGCAACACAGTCAGCACAGAATGAACGTTTGGCATCTGCTCCCACAGCAGATGGCCAGCTGGGAAAGCTGGTGCTATGCCTCTTCAGCACGCAGTCAGCTTTGCAACAGTGTCACCATCATTGCAGTCTCTCCACGGTTTCATACCTAAAAGTCCATTTGAATACAAATTCTCGGGTGGTCGCTCTCAGCTGCCCAGCAGCACAGTGAGTACAGCACGAATGTTTGGCCTCTGCTCCCACAGCAGAAGAGCCAGGAGGGAAAGCTAGTGCTGGGCCTGTTCAGCACACAGTCACCTTTGCATCGGTGCCTCCATCATTGCTTTCACTGCTCACTTTCATACAGGAAAAGCATTTGAATGGAATCAGTCCAGAGCCTGCTCTCTGCTG
Organism: Pezoporus wallicus; assembly: GCF_028554395.1. Taxonomy (NCBI): domain Eukaryota; kingdom Metazoa; phylum Chordata; class Aves; order Psittaciformes; family Psittacidae; genus Pezoporus; species Pezoporus wallicus. Next base: position 1,175 of record NW_026638776.1, read on the forward strand.
CGCAGCAACACAGTCAGCACAGAATGAATGTTTAGCATCCGCTCCCACAGCAGAAGGGCCAGGAGGGAAGGCTGGTGCTGGGCCTCTTCAGCACACAGTCAGCTTTGCAACGGTGTCACCATCATTGCAGTCTCTCCTCGGTTTCATACCTAAAAGTCCATTTGAATCAAAATTCTCAGGTGGTCTCTCTCAGATGCCCAGCAGCACTGTGAGTAGAGCACGAATGTTTGGCCTCTGCTCCCACAGCAGAAGAGCCAGGAGGGAAAGCTAGTGCTGGGCCTGTTCAGCACACAGGCAGTTTTGCAACGGTGCCTCCATCATTGCTTTCACTGCTCACTGTCATACAGGAAAGTGCATTTGAATGCAACCTCTCCAGAGCCTGCACTCTGCTGTCCAGCAAAACACTGAGTAGAGCATGAATGTTTGGCCTCTCCTCCCACAGCAGAAGAGCCAGGAGGGGAGGCTTGTGCTGGAATTCTTCAGCACACAGGCAGCTTTACAACGCTGTCACCGTCATTCCTGACACTGCTCACTTTCATACATGAAAGTCCATTTGAATTGTACCTCTCCAGGGATTGCTCTAGGGGGCCCAGCAGCACAGCGAGGAGAGCACGAGCGTTTGCCCTCTGCTTCCAAGAGCCGGGAGGAAAGCTGGTGCAAGTGATCTTCAGCACACAGTCAGCTTTGCAACGGTGTCTCCATCATTGCTCTTACTGCTCACTTTCAGATCTAAGAGTGCATTTGAATGCAACATCTGTGGAGCGTGCTCTTGCCTACACAGGAGCACAGTGAGTAGAGCATGAACGTTTGTTCTTTACTCCCACAGCAGAAGAGCCAGCAGGGAAAGCCGGTGCTGGGAATCTTCAGCACACAGTCAGCTTTGCAAAGGTGCCTACATCATTGATTTCACTGCCCACTGTCATACATGAAAGTGCATTTGAAGGCAACCTCTCTGGAGCCTCCAATTTGCTGCCCAGCAACACACTGAGTACAGCATGAATGTTTGGCCTCTGCTCCCACAGCAGAAGAGCCAGGAGGGAAAGCTGGTGCTGGGCCTGTTCAGCACACAGTCACCTTTACATTGGTGCCTCCATCATTGCTTTCACTGCTCACTTTCATACAGGAAAAGCATTTGAATGCAATCAGTCCAGAACCTGCTCTCTCCTGCGCAGCAACACAGTCAGCACAGAATGAACGTTAGGCTTCTGCTGCCACAGCAGAAGAGCCAGGAGGGAAAGCTGGTGCTGGGATTCTTCTGCTCAAAGTCAGCTATCAACTGTGTCACCAGAGGTGAGGCGAAGAGAGAAGAGAGGAGAGGAGAGGAGA
>NW_026638777.1:0-416 GCF_028554395.1 Pezoporus wallicus
AGGAAAGGGAATTAAAAAAAATTAAAAAAAAAAAAATCATGAATGTGAATTGGAATATAATAACTCCTACCTTGCCAGTAAAGAAAAGTTGCAGATTGGTTCAAGATCTCAGAAATCAACAAATTTGTAGAGGATATTCAGTAATAACTAATCCGTATTGACTAAGTAGAATCAGAAATGGTTTGCCGTCTTGGATTTAAGGACTTTCTTTTGTTTACCATTCAAGAATTTATTTGCTTCGAATGGGAACATCCTGACACAGTAAGGAAAACCCAATTAACGTGGACAGCATTATCTCAAATCAGTTAACACTGGAATTAGGATCATGAAACCACCCACTCAGACAAACAAAGGAAAAATGTGTCCAGTGAATGGTGGAATTATTGAATTTTCTGGGACTGAATGGTTATTGGGTA
>NW_026638778.1:0-421 GCF_028554395.1 Pezoporus wallicus
CTCCCCCACCTCCAGGCTGTGCACGGGGCCCTGTGCCCCCATCCGGGAGTACATCATGGGCCACGTGCGGCACCCGCGGTGAGGGGGGCACCCCAACATCTGGGGGGGAGGAACTGCAACATCTGGAGGGACCCCGAACCTCGGATCGGTCCCTAAAATACATGGCGGGGGGGGGGAGGGGTGTTCTTATAGGATAGGTGCCTGTTAGGACCCCCCAAAATTCCATTGGGATCCCAACAACCCCCCCCAGCACCCCCCAATTCCACCGTGTGACCCCCTGCCCCGCAACCCCTTCTCCCAGATCCATGCACAGGAGCCCAAATTCCTTTAGGACCCCTTCAAATGCCATTGGGATCCCAGGAACCCCCAATTCCCTCCCATGATCCTCTCTGACCCCCCCCAACCCCTCCTGTTCCCCCCC
>NW_026638779.1:0-4198 GCF_028554395.1 Pezoporus wallicus
AGCTGCTTGGCTCCTGAGGAAAATTCAAATGAAAAAAGTGGCTTATAAAAAGTGGCTTATAAAAAGTGGAAGAAAGGACAGACGGCCTGGGAAGAGTACAGGGATGTTGTCCGGGAAGCTAGGGAACAGGTTAGGAAAGCTAAGGCCCAGTTAGAATTAAACTTGGCTAGGGATATTCAGGATAACAGGAAGAAATTCTACAGTTACATAGCAAATAAAAAACATACAAGGGAGAACGTAGGCCCCCTCAGAAGGCTGTCGGGAGAATTGGCTACACAGGATTTGGAGAAGGCTGAGGTTCTGAATAACTTCTTTGCCTTGGTCTTCATTGGCAAAGGCTCTGACCACACCACCCAAGTCTTGGAAGGCAGAGGCAGGGACTGTGAGAATGAAGACCTTGCGCCCACTGTAGGAGATTAACTGGCTCGAGACGATCTTAAAAATCTGAACGTGCACAAGTCCATGGGTCCTGATGAGATCCATCCGCGGGTCCTGAAGGAGCTGGCGAATGAAGTTGCTAAGCCCCTGGCCATCATATTTGAGAAATCATGGCAGTCAGGTGAAGTTCCCGATGACTGGAAAAAGGGAAATATAACCCCCATTTTCAAGAAGGGGAAAATGGATGACCCAGGGAATTACAAACCAGTCAGTCTCACCTCTGTGCCTGGCAAAATCTTGGAGCAGATTCTCCTGGAAGGCATGCTAAGGCACATGAAAATCAACAAGGTGCTTGGTGACAGCCAGCATGGCTTCACTAAGGATAAATCATAGAATCATAGAATCGTTAGGGTTGGAAAGGCCCTTAAGATCATCTAGTTCCAACCCCCCTGACGTGGGCAGGGATACCTTACGCTAAATCATATCACCCAAGGCCTCATCCAACCTGGTCTTGAACACTGCCAGGGATGGAGCATTCACAACCTCCCTGGGCAACTTATTCCAGTGCCTCACCACCCTAACAGGAAAGAATTTCCTCTTTAGGAAAGATTCTCTATATTTTCCTGTATTAATAAAATAGTTGAGAGTTCTCTATTTGTCTCTCGTTTTCTCTCACCTGGAATCCTCAAACTCTGGAACATAAATGGCAATGAGGATAGAAGAAGTCTGAGAGAGCATGAGAAAAATAGTTGGGTATAACAAGAATTTGTGGGACGGGGTAGCGGAGTACACTGCTACCAGGTTATGCCACATATTACTATAAACTGAGGGTGTACAGCTACCAGATTGGGCCACGTTCTGTACGTGGGGCCAGAGGCCCCACTACCGTGTTGCGCCATGTTCTGTATGTGGGGCCAAGTAGCTGGTAATGATTGTTTGTCTGGATTTTGTGTTTCAAGTATTGTAGTTGTGTCAAGTGTGCTTGTGGGATCCCTTGTGTGTGTGTGTTGAGACCAGGGCTTAGTCAGTGAAGTGTGTAGCTGCACCAAGAGATGGTGTTCTGTGTATTTTTTGTTGTCAGGCCTGCATAAAAGTTTTTAACAGGTAGCAGATTAACATACTGGGCAAGAAAGGGTTAATGCAAAAGTGTGGTTGCCAGCAGGTATTTATGGCTGCTGCTCAGCAGGCAGGCATTTATAGCTGTGCAGAGCAGGGTGAGCAACTTGAAGGGAAAAAAAAAAGGGGGGGGGTAAAAAGGCAGTGAGGACCCTTCAGTTATTTGATAGAGTTGGGTAACCGTGTTCAAGAGGAAGACACCCTCTGATTTGACTCCCAGTGCTCCACTAGTTGGACAGCCAGGATGGGCACCAGAGCTGTGGAGTACTTTGTCAGATAGGTGGGAAACCTGTACCCAGGTGTGGCTGGAGCCATGGAGTGAAAAATGCCCTCTCGATCTACTGAAGTATTGGGGACAGTTTGTAGAGACAATACAAAGAAAACCAAAAGAGCATTTGCAACATGCTGGGCGCATGGGAGAAGCCCTGCTTAGTGTTTTTAAAGTAAATTGGGGGCAAATCCAAGACTTGGAGGAACTGATAGATCAGTTGAAACAGGAACTGGTAACTGAAAAAGCGAGAGGGGTAGTGCACCAACAAGCTTTATTAGCTGCCACCCAAGCAGCATCAGGGTGCCACGAAAAACTAGAAATTAGACACATCATATGCTGTATGGACTGCATGACGGCAGCAGAGACGCCCAAAGTCCGGTGACAATATGGGACCTCGGGTACGGGCAATAGTAACTCAACCAGATCGGGATCCTGAAACATGGGATGGGGACATCTGGAGTACCTCTGATAGTGAGAAGGAGGAAGATGAGCAGGAGAGAAATATGGAGAGTGCTCAGGTGGCTCCCGTGGTAAAACGGAGGGGAGCTATGGACCCAATATCAGGCCGTTGGGCCCGAGTGGATATTATGGAAGATTTTTCACCAGAGAATGTAAATAACCTACTGGCCAAGTATAGCCAAAGACCTGGGGAGAAGCCCCAGCAGTCTGGCTCATGGAAGAGGGGCAGATAGTGTCCTTTTAGACAGCACAGACTTGCCTCAATTCAGAGGGCTATTGAGTGACCCGTTTGTCCAGCAAGCATTTAGGGCAGTTCCGGCAGGGACTAATGTCCCCCTGGTTACCGTGGTGGCATATGGGTTACAACAGCAATGCAATGAAGATGGAGCCTGGCCTCCTACAAGTGGTCAGTGGGTAACCCTTCCCAGGCAAAGGCATTACTAAAATGGGAAGGTATGAAAATGGCAGTACAGCATGGGGATCCAGGAAGTTACATGACAGAGACCTTCACGGCTGCAGTACATAATTTGCTATTGGAAGGGCGCCCTCCTCCCTGGAAGCCTTATCTTATTCCTGTCGTAATGACTGCCCAGGGTATGACCATCAGTGATATGATAGAAAAGATAGGACAATTGTGAGAGTTACCTGGGTTGGATAAACCCAAGGTACCCCTGCGAGCAGGACCAACAAGACCGCCACCCCAAATGCGTGGGGACAGAGAGGAGCATGGGGAAGGATTTTGACTGTTTAAGCAATTGTTACAGGAGGGGGTCCTAATACAGGGTATTGATGGTCTGCCCCTATCATTGGTGCGGTGCATGGCTAAAGAGAAGGGCATTAAGATTCACAGCGTTACAAGTATTGATGCCATGAAGAAAAGTGAGCCTGATGACAGTGCTCAACCGCCTGGGTTTGATAATATACTATACCCATGGCAGGAGGCCGACCAGACTGTTGCAAGGTTCCATCCGAAAACCGAATAGGGAAGTGGCCAAGCCCCAGGGCCAAAAACTTTTCTAATTTGAAATGACTTGCGCCCCTTTGTCACATGGTGTATTTGGTGGTCGACCACCAATATACAATGGGTGTGGGCATTAATGGACACTGGGGCAGAGGTCACAATTTTACATGGGATCCCGAAAAGACACCAAGGTGTGCATACTACAGTCTAGGGCTTGTGGGATGCACTAGTTCAAAGTATTCAAACCAGAATCAGATTACAAATTGGGGATTGGAAACCTAATGAATATAATGTCATGATAGTGGCAATCAGTAAATATATAATAGGGATAGATTTGCTAAAGGGTAACAGTCTGGTGTTGGGTAATGAGTTATGGTCCTTTGGTACTCCTGTCTGGTTTCAGATACAAACAGTAGTAGGGGGCCTCATCCCAGATCCAGCACCTATTCCTGTCACTCAGGAAGTGGTAAATTTGAAACAGTACAAGATACCGGGAGGAGATCTGGAGAGGCAGTGAACCATAGATGAGTTAATTGAAGCAGGAGTAATACGACATTCCCACTCGCCCTTTAATAGTCCAGTTTGGCCTATAAAAAAGTCTGATGGTAGTTGGCATGTGACGGTAGATTACCGAGGAGTCAACAAGGTTACGTCACCCATCATGGCTGCAGTACCTGAAGTAGCCTCATTAATTCAGCAAATACAGCAACATGCTGGGCGATGGTATGCCATGATTGACGTTGCTAATGCATTTTTTACCATTCCTATCCCCTTCGAGACACAGGATCAGTTTGCCTTTACGTAGAGAGGTGTCCAATGCACGTTTACCCGACTACCCCAGGGGTATAAACATAGTCCCACATACTGCCATCAGGCTCTTAGTCATACACTGCAGCAGATTACAGTAGGTTTTAAGGTACAAATTACTCAGTATATTCATGATATTATGATATAGGGGGAAACCTATGAAGAAGTAGAAGAGGCATTGGAGGAAGTAAAAACTGGCCTATAGG
>NW_026638780.1:0-411 GCF_028554395.1 Pezoporus wallicus
GTAATGGGGGCCAATAGGGTCAATGGAGACAATGGTGGGCAATGGTGTCTCTCCCCCCACCCCAGAGCCCCCCCGTCCGGGAGCCCAGTTCTGCTCTTCCAGCCCCATGGAATTCCGTGTCCGCGCTCCCCCCTACAATCGGATCCGGACCTGGATCCGTGTCCATGTGTGGAGCATCCGGATCTGGATCCAGATCCCATAGGATCTGCTCCCAAGCACCAGGAGCTGTGATGCCAATGGGATCCCGTGCTCCCAGATGATCCAAGGCTCTGGAATGAGGCAGAGCTGCAGCACGAGCCGGTGCTTCGGGGTTGGCTTGGGCTGTTTTAGGGGTGGTTTTGTGTGTTTTGATGTGTTTTTTTCCTCTTTCTGGTGTGTTTTGGGGCTCTGAGCCTGTGTCCCACAGGATGG
>NW_026638781.1:0-4163 GCF_028554395.1 Pezoporus wallicus
CAGGCTGTTTTGGGGTGTTTCAGGCTGTTTTGGGCTGTTTCAGGCTGTTCTGGGGCTGTTTCAGGCTGTTTTGGGGCTATTTTGGGCCGTTTCTCACAGTCCTTCAGGTTGAAGTCGCAGGGCGCGCGGGCCGACCAGAGCCTCATGGTGTTCACGGTGTTGTTGCGGTACCCGGTGCGGGGTGTCGTACGGCAGCGCCAGCACCACCGGGGGGGGGGCACCAGGAACAGCCCCCATCGCACCCCCCCCCCCCCACATACCCCAGCCCCACCCCATTGGGGGGGGGGGGGGGCTCAAAGCCCGGCTCCTACACCCATCCCTGTGCCCTCGCACAGCCCCATTGAAAACCATTGCACCCCCATTGCACCCCCTTGAGCCCCCCCCTTGTCCCCCCCATGAACTCCCCTTGAACCCCTCTTGTCCCCCCTTTGAAACCCCTGTTGTCCCCTTTGCCCCTCCCTTGAGTCCCCCCTTGGCCCCCATGAGCCCCCCCTTGAACCCCCCTTGCCCCCCCATGAACCCCTCTTGTGCCCCCCTTGAAACCCCCTTGAGCTACCTGTTGCCCCCCTTGGTCCCCCCTTTGAGGCCCCCCCCCTTGCCCCCCATGAACCCCCCCTTAACCCCCCCTTGTCCCCCATGACCCCGCCATTGCCCCCCATGAACCCCCCTTTGTTCCCCCCTTGACCCCCCCATTGAGCCCCCCTTGTCTCCCATGACCTCCCTGTTGCACCCCATGACCCCCGCTTGAACCCCCCCGTTGACCCCCATGAACCCCTCTTGACCCCCCTGTGCCCCCCATGAACCCCCTTGTTCCCCCCTTGAACCCCCCATTGAGCCCCCCTTGCCCCCCCATGACCCCCCCTTGACCCCTCCTTGTTCCCCCCTTGAACCCCCCCTTGCCCCCCATGAACCCCCTTGTTCCCCCTTTGAACACCCCCTTGACCCCCCTTGCCCCCCATGACCCCTCATTGTCCCCCATGAACCCCCCTTGTTCCCCCATTGAGCCCCCCTTGCCCCCTCCTTGTTCCCCCCTTGAACCCCCCATGAACCTGCTTTTTCCCCCTTTGAACCCCCCCATTGAGCCCCCCTTGCCCCCCCATGACCCCCCATGACCCCCCCTTGTTCCCCCCTTGAACCCCCATTGAGCCCCCTTGCCCCCCCATGACCCCCCCTTGTTCCCCCCTTGAACCCCCATTGAGCCCCTCTTGCCCCCCCCTGACCCCCCCTTGTTCCCCCCTTGAACCCCCATTGAGCCCCCTTGCACCCCCTTGACCCCCCTTGTTCCCCCCTTGAACCCCATTGAGCCCCCTTGCCCCCCATGACCCCCCTTGTTCCCCCCTTGTACCCCCCATTGAGCTCCCCTTGCCCCCCCATGACCCCCCCTTGTTCCCCCTTGAACCCCCATTGAGCCCGCCTTGCACCCCCATGACCCCCCCTTGTTCCCCCCTTGAACCCCCATTGGGCCCCCCTTGCCCCCCATGAACCCCCTTGTTTCCCCCCTTGAACCCCCATTGAGCCCCCTTGCCCCCCCATGAACCCCCTTGTTCCCCCCTTGAACCCCCATTGAGCCCCCCTTGCCCCCCATGAACCCCCTTGTTCCCCCCTTGAACCCCCATTGAGCCCCCCTTGCCCCCCATGACCCCCCTGTTGCCCCCATGAACCCCATTTTTCCCCCTTTGAACCCCCATTGTGCCCCCCTTGGACCCCCTGGTACCCCCCTTGTTCCCCCCTTGATCCCCCATTGAGCCCCCCATGACCCCCCTGTTGCCCCCATGAACCCCATTTTTCCCCCTTTGAACCCCCCATTGAGCCCCCCTTGCCCCCCATGAACCCCCCTTGTTCCCCCCTTGAACCCCCATTGAGCCCCCCTTGCCCCCCATGAACCCCCTTGTCCCCCCCCTTGTCCCCCCCTTTCGCCCCCTTTCCCCCCACCTGTGTCTCGAGCCATCGGGCGCCGTCGGGGCCGTGCTCCACGCGCCCATAGAAGTGCACTGGGATCGTGTACTCGGGGCGCGCCTTCTCCCAGGGGTTCCCGTAGCGCAGCCAATCATCGGCCTCCTCCACCTGCCCCGGGGGCCAATCAGCAAAGAGCGACGAAACAGCCCCAAAACCACCCGATCCCAACCCAAAAAACAGCCCCAAAAAGCCCCAAAACCACCCAAACCAACCCAAAAAACAGCCCCAAACGGCCCCAAACCAACCCAAACCAACCCAAAAAACAGCCCCAACCAGCCCCAAAACCACCCGAACCCAACCCAAAAACCAGCCCCAAACGGCCCCAAACCAACCCAAAAACCAGCCCCAAACGGCCCCAAACCAACCCAAAAACCAGCCCCAAACGGCCCCAAACCAACCCAAAAAACAGCCCCAAACGGCCCCAAACCAACCCAAAAAACAGCCCCAAACAGCCCCGAAACCACCCGAACCCAACCCAAAAAACAGCCCCAAAAAGCCCCAAAACCACCCAAACCAACCCAAAAAACAGCCCCAAACGGCCCCAAACCAACCCAAACCCAACCCAAAAAACAGCCCCAAAAAGCCCCAAAACCACCCAAACCAACCCAAAAAACAGCCCCAAACCAACCCAAACCAACCCAAACCAACCCAAAAAACAGCCCCAAACGGCCCCAAACCAACCCAAACCCAACCCAAAAAACAGCCCCAACCAGCCCCAAAACCACCCGAACCCAACCCAAAAACCAGCCCCAAACGGCCCCAAACCAACCCAAAAACCAGCCCCAAACGGCCCCAAACCAACCCAAAAAACAGCCCCAAACCCAACCCAAAACCACCCGAACCCAACCCAAAAAACAGCCCCAAACAGCCCCAAAACAACCCCAAAACCTGCCCCAAAGAGCCCCAAACCCAACCCAAAAACCACCCAAACCCAACCCAAACAGCCCCAAACCAACCCAAACCCAAACCCAAAACCCAGCCACAACCAGCCCCAAACCCAACCCAAAACCACCAAAACCCAACCCAAAAACCAGCCCCAAACAGCCACAAAACAACCCCAAAACCACCCAAAAACCTGCCCCAAAGAGCCCCAAACCAGCCCCAAAACCACCCGAACCCAACCCAAAAGCCAGCCCCAAACAGCCCCAAAACAACTCAAAAACCAGCCCCAAACAGCCCCAAACCAACCCAAAAACCAGCCCCAAACAGCCCCAAACCAACCCAAAAACCAGCCCCAAACAGCCCCAAACCAACCCAAACCCAGCCCAAAAAGCAGCCCCAAACAGCCCCAAAACAACCCGAAAACCACACAAAAACCAGCCCCAACCAGCCCCAAACCCAACCCAAAAACCAGCCCCAACCAGCCCCAAACCCAGCCCAAAAACCACCCAAACCCAACCCAAAAACCAGCACCAAACAGCCCCAAAACTGCCCCAAAACCAGCCCCAAACAGCCCCAAAACCAGCCCCAACCAGCCCCAAAACCAGCCCCAAAACTGCCCCAAAATCAGCACCAGAACTGCCCCAAAACCAGCCCCAACCAGCCCCAAAACTGTCCCAAAACCAGCCCCAAAACTGCCCCAAAACCAGCCCCAACCAGCCCCAAAACTGCCCCAAAACGCCTCAAAACTGTCCCAAAATCAGCCCCAAAACCACACAGAAACACCAAAAAACACCCAGAAACACCCCCAAAACACCCGGAAGTACTCCCCAAACCGCCTAGAAACAGCAAAAGCAACCAGAAACACCAAAACCCACGCAGAAACACCAAAAAACCACCCAGAAACAGCCCCAAAACACCCAAAAACCCCCAAAAACCACCCTGAAACACCCCAAAGCCACCAAAACCACCCAAAACCCACCCAGAAACAGCTACAAAACCAGCACGAAACAGCCCCCAAAACACCCTCAAACACCCCAAACAACCCCAAACACCCCAAACAACCTCAAAACCACCCCAGAGCACCCCAAAAGAGCCCCAGACCCACCCCAAACCCAACCTAAAACCACCCCAAACCCACCCCAAACCACCCCAAACCCACCCCCAAACCCACCTCAAACCCACCCCCAAACCCACCCCAAACCCAACCCCACCCAACCCCAAACCCAAACCCAAACCCAAACCCAAAACCAAAACCCAAACCCAAACCCAAACCCCAAACCCACCCCAAACCACCTCAAACCCACCCCCAAACCACCCCAAACCCA
>NW_026638782.1:0-4131 GCF_028554395.1 Pezoporus wallicus
CCCTTTCCCTGTCCCCATCCCTGTCCCCTTCCATGTCCCCTCCATGTCCCCATCCATGTCCCCATCCATGTCCCCATCCATGTCCCATCCATGTCCCCATCCCGTGTCCCCATCCCGTGTCCCCTCCATGTCCCCTCCATGTCCCTCCATGTCCCATCCATGTCCCCATCCATGTCCCCATCCATGTCCCATCCATGTCCCATCCGTGTCCCCATCCCGTGTCCCCATCCCGTGTCCCCTCCATGTCCCCTCCATGTCCCACCATGTCCCAACCATGTCCCCATCCATGTCCCATCCATGTCCCCATCCCGTGTCCCCATCCCGTGTCCCCTCCATGTCCCCTCCATGTCCCTCCATGTCCCATCCATGTCCCCATCCATGTCCCCATCCATGTCCCATCCATGTCCCCTCCATGTCCCCATCCATGTCCCCATCCATGTCCCCATCCATGTCCCATCCATGTCCCCATCCCGTGTCCCCATCCCGTGTCCCCCCCATGTCCCCTCCATGTCCCTCCATGTCCCATCCATGTCCCCATCCATGTCCCCATCCATGCCCCCATCCATGTCCCCTCCATGTCCCATCCGTGTCCCCATCCATGTCCCCTCCGTGTCCCCTCCGTGTCCCCTCCATGTCCCCATCCATGTCCCCATCCATGTCCCCTCTATGTCTCATCCATGTCCCCATCCATGTCCCCTCTATGTCTCATCCATGTCCCCTCCATGCCCCCTCTATGTCTCATCCATGTCTCATCCATGTCCCCTCCAGGCCCCCTCTATGTCTCATCCATGTCCCATCCATGTCCCCTCCATGCCCCCTCTATGTCTCATCCATGTCCCCATCCATGTCCCCATCCATGTCCCATCCATGTCCCCATCCCGTGTCCCCATCCCGTGTCCCCTCCATGTCCCCTCCATGTCCCTCCATGTCCCATCCATGTCCCCATCCATGTCCCCATCCATGTCCCATCCATGTCCCATCCGTGTCCCCATCCATGTCCCCTCCGTGTCCCCTCCGTGTCCCCTCCATGTCCCCATCCATGTCCCCATCCATGTCCCCTCTATGTCTCATCCATGTCCCCATCCATGTCCCCTCTATGTCTCATCCATGTCCCCTCCATGCCCCCTCTATGTCTCATCCATGTCTCATCCATGTCCCCTCCATGCCCCCTCTATGTCTCATCCATGTCCCCATCCGTGTCCCCTCCGTGTCCCCTCCATGTCCCCTCCCTGTCCCCCTCCATGTCCCATCCGTGTCCCCATCCGTGTCCCCCTCCATGTCCCCTCCATGTCCCCTCCATGCCCCCTCCATGCCCCCTCCATGCCCCCTCTATGTCCCCTCCATGTCCCCTCCATGTCCCATCCATGTCCCCATCCATGTCCCCCTCCATTCCCCCTCCATGCCCCCTCCATGCCCCCTCAATGTCCCCTCCATGTCCCCTCCATGTCCCATCCATGTCCCCTCCATGTCCCATCCGTGTCCCCCTCCATGTCCCCTCCATGTCCCATCCATGTCCCCTCCATGTCCCATCCGTGTCCCCCTCCATGTCCCCTCCATGTCCCATCCATGTCCCTTCTGTGTCCCCTCCATGCCCCCATCCATGTCCCATCCATGTCCACATCCACGTCCCCTCCATGTCCCCTCCATATCCCCATCCATGCCCCCATCCATGTCCCATTCATGTCACATCCATGCCCCCATCCATGTCCCATCCGTGTCCCCTCCATGTCCCATCCCGTGCCCCAGTGCCGTGTCCCTCTCCCCACAGGTTGCCATCCAGCTCAATGACACTCACCCCTCCCTGGCCATCCCAGAGCTGATGCGGATCCTGGTGGATGAGGAGAAGCTTGGCTGGGACAAGGTGGGTCCCATGGGGCAGGCTGGCCCCACCCGTGTGCGCTATGGGGCAGGGCTCTCTGTTAAACCGTCGTGTCTGTGGTCTCTATGGCCTCTATGGGGCTCTATGGCCTCTATGGGGCTCTATGGCCTCTATGGGGCTCTATGGCCTCTATGGGGCTCTATGCTCCCCATGGTCCCTATGGTCCCTATGCTCCCCACGGTCCCCATGCTCCCCACGGTCCCTATGGTCCCCTCCGTCCCTACGTTCCCCACGGTTCCTATGCTCCCCACGGTCCCTATGCACCCCTCGGTCCCCATGCTCCCCTCCGTCCCTATGCTCCCCATGGTCCCTATGTTCCCCACGGTTCCTATGCTCCCCACGGTCCCCGTGCTCCCCACGGTCCCTATGCTCCCCATTCTCCCCACGGTCCCTATGTTCTCCACGGTCCCCACGCTCCCCACGCTCCCCACGTTCCCCACGGTCCCCATGCTCCCCATAGTCCCCGTGCTCCCCATGGTCCCTATGCTCCCCACGCTCCCCACACTCCCCACGGTCCCTATGTTCCCCATGGTCCCTATGTTCCCCATGCTCCCCACGCTCCCCACGCTCCCCATGGTCCCTATGTTCCCCATGGTCCCCACGCTCCCCACGCTCCCCATGGTCCCTATGTTCCCCATGCTCCCCATGGTCCCTATGTTCCCCATGCTCCCCATGGTCCCTATGTTCCCCACGCTCCCCATGCTCCCCACGCTCCCCATGGTCCCTATGTTCCCCATGGTCCCCACGCTCCCCATGTTCCCTATGTTCCCCATGGTCCCTATGTTCCCCATGTTCCCCACGTTCCCCACGCTCCCCATGTTCCCCATGTTCCCCATGATGTTCCCCATGTTCCCCATGTTCCCCACGCTCCCCATGTTCCCCATGTTCCCCATGTTCCCCACGCTCCCCATGTTCCCTATGTTCCCCACATTCCCCATGTTCCCCACGCTCCCCATGTTCCCCATGTTCCCCATGTTCCCCATGCTCCCCATGTTCCCCATGTTCCCCATGATCCCTATGTTCCCCATGTTCCCCACGTTCCCCATGTTCCCCACGCTCCCCATGTTCCCTATGTTCCCCACGCTCCCCATGTTCCCCATGGTCCCTATGTTCCCCATGTTCCCCATGATGTTCCCCATGTTCCCTATGTTCCCCATGGTCCCTATGTTCCCCATGTTCCCCACGCTCCCCACGCTCCCCACGTTCCCCACGTTCCCCACGTTCCCCATGATTGTCCCCATGATGTTCCCCATGTTGTTACCGCAGTTCCCCATGTTCCCCATGATGTTCCCCACGTTCCCCATGATGTTCCCCATGATGTTCCCCACGTTCCCCATGATGTTCCCCACGTTCCCCATGATGTTCCCCATGATGTTCCCCATGATGTTCCCCATGTTCCCCATGATGTTCCCCACGTTCCCCATGATGTTCCCCATGTTCCCCATGATGTTCCCCATGTTCCCCATGATGTTCCCCATGATGTTCCCCACGTTCCCCATGATGTTCCCCATGTTCCCCATGATGTTCCCCATGTTCCCCATGATGTTCCCCTGATGTTCCCCATGATGTTCCCCATGATGTTCCCCACGTTCCCCATGATGTTCCCCACGTTCCCCATGATGTTCCCCACGTTCCCCATGATGTTCCCCATGATGTTCCCCACGTTCCCCATGATGTTGTTCCCCATGATGTTCCCCATGATGTTCCCCATGATGTTCCCCACGTTCCCCATGTTCCCCATGACGTTCCCCATGATGTTCCCCATGATGTTCCCCACGTTCCCCATGATGTTCCCCATGATGTTCCCCATGATGTTCCCCATGATGTTCCCCATGATGTTCCCCATGATGTTCCCCATGATGTTCCCCATGATGTTCCCCATGTTCCCCATGATGATCCCCATGATGTTCCCCATGATGTTCCCCATGTTCCCCTCGTTGATGTTCCCCATGATGTTCCCCATGATGTTCCCCATGATGTTCCCCATGATGTTCCCCACGTTCCCCATGATGTTCCCCACGTTCCCCATGATGTTCCCCACGTTCCCCATGATGTTCCCCACGTTCCCCATGATGTTCCCCACGTTCCCCATGATGTTCCCCATGATGTTCCCCATGATGTTCCCCACGTTCCCCATGATGTTCCCCATGTTCCCCATGATGTTCCCCATGATGTTCCCCATGATGTTCCCCATGTTCCCCATGATGTTCCCCATGATGTTCCCCATGTTCCCCATGATGTTCCCCATGTTC